>NC_080387.1:47798210-48057523 GCF_028751815.1 Salvia miltiorrhiza
AAAAACATAATAATTTTTATCTAACCTTTGAATTTCGCCGCCCTTGTTCACCAAATAAGGTTCAGATTTGTATTTCGCCGCTGAGGGGAAGAAATTGTAAATGAAGAAAACCTTAAATGTAAATGAATAATGAAGCAAATGTAAAATGAAACAAATGAAAATTAGACAAACAATAATTCACCGCCTAAACTAGTGAGCAAATGTGAGCGGTAATTTTGGAGCAATTAATTCACCACCGATTTTTGTGGGTGTAGTTAAGACCGTTTAATGCCTAAAATTACTCAAAACCCCTTTTATTAGTGTGAACGCATAAGCCATTTTTTAATTAAAAATTGGATTAAATAATTCCCTAAAAAAAGCTACACGGTTGGATCAATGTAATCCTATGGTTATTAATTGATCTTAGTCCTAACACTTAAGGGGGGATCTCACTGGAGTGCACCCCTATATATATATATATATATATATATATATATATATATATATATATATATGTATATAGGGTTAGGTTATACTAAGAATGAACTTTTTAGCTAATGATTTCGGCCCAGTATTGCTCTTTTCGGATTCATTGTTGGCTATTCACTCTATTGTTGATACCCATCAAGGCTCGGACTCTCTCTATGATGAATTATGGGATGCTTTTGCTCATGCCCGTAAGCATGTTGTCCTCGATTTCTTTCATGCGCGGCGGGGTGCTAATAGAGCAGCGCACGCTTTAGCTCACTTTGCTCTTTCTGTAAATGATGTAATGATCTGGAAGTCAAGTTTTCCCACTTGGCTTTCAGATATTGCCATTTCCGATTTGTCTTAATATAAGTTCTGGTTTTCCTCTCAAAAAAAAAAAGAATGAACTTTTTAGTAAGTATAGAGAATGAATCTTAACCATTGATTACACCAAATCCAATGGATGTCCTTTTTTTGAATTTTTAATTTATGGTCAATTTTGTTTCATTTTGGCTGATTGACTTTCGTTATTTGTGTTGAATAAGGGCAAACGAGACATTAATCATTGGCAGATCTTTCACCTATCAAAGTGAATCCCGATTTTTGTGCTACAATTAATTACTCGATTACTGAAAATTATTTCTTCATCTAGGGTTTCGATGGTTTATTTCAGTAGCCGCCTTTTGTCTTTGTTTTTGCTGAACTATGAGACTTATAACCATTGAACAATGAGTATTATCGATGTTTACGGTGAGGTGTGAACCACTTCGCTCGACTTTGGCTACTTGTTCGATCGGTGGCTGGAGTTTTTCAGTTGGAATCGAGTTCGTCGGTTGCTTGTTCGGACGGCAGCGATTTGGGTGACGTTACAGATAGCGGTGGTTGGTACGAAATCGAGGGCGACGGTTATTGTTCAATCAATTTTCGGGCTCTTCTTCTTCAAACGGCGCGGTGGTTGTTCAATCAATTTCTAGGGCTCCTCTTCTTCAATCGGCGCGATGGTTGTTGGAACTTTCTACGGCTACAGATTTCTTGAATGGCGGCGGTTTCCACCAATTTCCTAGGGCTCGGTGTTTTCGAATGAATATTCATTTAGAATCGAATGGATATTCGGTCATTAACGTGTATATATTCAGTCACTTGATTGTAGTTGTTCAGTTTATTTTGTTTGCATATATTTACATTTGATGTGTGGTTGTTCTGTAAGAACCGAATGAATATTCAGTAATCGAATTGCACGTATCCAGTAACTTGATGTGTGGTTGTTCAGTAAGCACCAAATGAATATTCAGTCGTTGACGTGTATATATTCAATCATTGTTTACACACATTTGTATTTGAACTGTGGATATTCAGTTAGTACCGAAAGTATATTCAGTCATTGACATGTACATATTCAAATAGTTTATCACAATAAAACAAATGAAAATAGAGTATATTCAGTCATTGACATGTAAATATTCAGTCGTTTTAGTGATTATGTCAGAAATCGTTAATGATAAAAATTTGGTATTTGAATATACTGAATTTACGTATTGAATAATAACGTATGAATCACTAAATAGTATTGCATAAATTAACGAATAATAAGTTTCAACATTATTTTTCCATAACTGCAAAAAAACAATATATGAAGAAAAAAAATATGATTACGATAGGGTTAATAATAGCGAAATAGTTTGGTTGTAAATAATGATAGGATAATGAAGGATAAATTAGATCTTAAACAAAAACATAAGAAGTTTCAAGCAAAAGGAAAATAATGAAAATAGGCTAACACGTAAATCTAATTGTTTTCTAATTATCGGTAAAAAAAAGTCAAATTGTGAAGTAAATCATATCCCTAAGAATAACCATAAAGAGTGAAAATTAAGTTGAATAATTAAAGTAACTACCGAGAATTAAGTGAGAGAAACGGATTATATATATGAGAGGATTGCAAAATTAACCTTTACTTAATATATTAATGAGATATATATCATGTAAAAAAAATCATCCATTAGATCCCTTAAATCAATGCATGAGATTCATTCTCCATTCTCACAACATATTGGCATTCTTAATTGCTCTTTTACCTATATATATATATATAATAAGGTTCAATAGAGAAAGGTAAATGTTGAAAGAATGGAGAAACAATCTTATCCATTGATCATGATCCATCGAACAGTCAATAATTAAGATTAAATCTTGTGTCCATATTTTGATGAACATATCATTAATTGTGATAAACATGTCAATAATTTTTTATGAACAAACGCATTTGTTGAAAAAACGTATTTGTTGAAAATCTCGCACTCCAGTATTCGAACTTCAAACGTTCAATAAAATTATTGGTATGTTCATAAAAAAATATTGACATGTTCAACGTTTCTAAATTTCGCAAAAATATTAATTTCTCCGTAGAACCTGACCATATATATAAAGAAAACCAGTACACTCTCCCGTGCGATACACGAGTCACGATATATTTTATTATTTTTTAAAAATTTAAATTATATAAAAATATCATTATTTATGAGTTAGATTAATTGATAAAAAATTATGTTAATTTTAATATTAATATATGACTTAAAATAATGTATAATAATATTATTATCATCTTAGCGTATATTCATATTAAATTCAATGAGTATTGTATCTATATTCATGTTAAATTCAACGAGTATTGTATAATAATAATTAAATACATATAATAATAATAATAATAATAATAATAATAATAAAATTTGTAAATTATAAAGCAAATAATTGAAGTCAATCTCATTTTGAGAAAATAATAGCCGTCGTTTAATATAACAATTTTGGGCTGTTAAAATTTCAAAGTATATTATTATTATTAAAAATTCATATTCATATAGTTCGAAACTAATTAAAAATTTAGAAAAAATACGAATAATATACAAAGGAAAATAAAAAAAACAAATATGTTTATATAAATAAATAAATAATTCCAATGCATAATCAAATAAATATATATAATATTTAAATCTTAATTTTTAGATATATAACTAATTTTTTGTTTACAAATTCATATTAAATTAACACAAATTTCCTTCTCCTCCTTAATTGCATTAAAAATTATTTTATTTAAATACTTAAATTTAAAATAATTATAATTAAACCATCATGTAAGCTTATTTTTTCATCAACAAACAAAAATAAAATGAAAAGATATGATATTCAACATTTGAGATAAATTAGAAGAAATAAAAATTAAGTTTGACATTTTAAACAATCGTAATTTATTTATTTTTTATTATTTTATATCTGATTAATAATTTTCTCATAATCTTTAATTTAACATTTATATTGAATAGTTTTTTTAGAATCAATGTTAATGATTTTTTAAGACAGAATTATGTAAATGAATAAAAGTTTTTTTTTGGGGAAAAGTTGAGGAAGTTATTCGAGTATGCAAATTTCGAAGTAGTATTATTATAGTGGACATATGAAAGGATGGGTATATTAGTCATTTAACAGAGTGAGGCGGTGATAAAGCCCTAAGTGAAGGCAAGGAAAAGAATTGGTTTGTAGCTCCGTCTGCTGCACTACATCATCAATTGCAGGAATGGGGAGAGAGATGAGCAACGCGGTCTCCAATCAGAAGCCGCAGTCGGAGATGTCGTACACGGTGGAGCAGCTCGTTTCCGTCAATCCCTACAACCCCGACATCCTACCTGATCTCGAGAACTACGTCAACGAGCAAGTAAGCCGCTATTTTGCTTTCTGTAGCTTTAATCAATTTGTGTGTGTTTTCAATTTTTATTTAGGGTTCTGCGCGTGTAAGATGCTGTAATTGGGTCATTAGGTGAATTTTGCTTTGATAATGTAATTTTAGGTCTCGTCGCAAACCTACAGTTCGAATGCAAATCTTTGCCTCCTGCGTCTCTACCAGGTTCCTTTCTCCTTCTACTTTTCATTTGTTTTGGAGTAATTTTTTTTTCGTTATTGTGATTTTTGTTGTTCTCTTACGAAACCAAAACCATACAGTTTGAGCCAGAGCGGATGAGTACTCAGATTGTTGCTCGCATTTTGATTAAGGTTAGTTAAGAGTCTCTTAGATGCAGAGAACTTCTCTTGTTTCACTCCTCTTTTTTCCGTTCGCTTTTGTTTTCATCATTATGTATATAAGTATATATTGTGCTTAACTCCTTGAGGTTTTACCCAGGCACTGATGGCAATGCCGGCCCCAGATTTCAGCCTGTGCCTCTTTCTAATTCCTGAAAGAGTGGTATTTTATCCCTCTCTTTAATCTCAAACCACAACTGCTTACAAGTTTTGCCTTATTTTCAGAGCTTCAAATTATATACCAAGCATGTTTGCACTATTCACTGTTTTTCCGTATTTCCAGAGCTTTAAGTTATACACCAAGCATGTTTGCACTATGCACTGTTTTGCCTTATTTCAAGAGCTTTAAGTTATATACCAAGCATGTTTGCACTATGCACTGCGTCTGGTTGTGTTATGAGAAATGATCTTTTCTCTTACTATGAGGACACGTTTAGTTAGCATTATTTGGCTGGATTGATTGGTTTTATCCTGGTTTCCACCCACTGTTTACTTAATTTGATTTGAAATGATGATATCTCAAGGCCCCGTATTATTTCAAATTTAATGATCTATTGATTTTATATGGGTCCAAAGCATTATTTGGTTGGATTGATTGGTTTTATCCTGGGTTCCACTGTTTATTTAATTTGATTTGAAATGAGTGATATCTCAAGGGCCCGTATTATTTCAAATATATTGATCTATTGATTGGATATGGATCCAACCCAAGGGTGTAGTATTATTTTTATCCAATTGAGCAGAAAACTAAAATGCCTATTCTATCCTTGAACTCCATTGAAAATTAAGGCATTCATCAAAAAAAGTTATTCTCAAACCCAGGTTTATGTAGAAGCAGATTTTCATTCCTCTCGATGCCATCTCAATTCTCAACAAACAATGCTAAAGCTAAAGTAAATTTGGATTTTGTTCTCTTCAACACATCGGTTGCCCATTTTGCCTCTAACCACCAATTCTGGCAGAAGCTAAGCACATTTGGGTTGGGAGAGACTGAATTGTTTTATTAATTTAATCCCAACCTACAAATTATCCCAAGACATCAATACTTAAATTAAGAAATCATGAGAAGTAAATGTGCCCCAATTGATAACAAAAATTCGGTACAGCTTGGATATGGAACTTGATGTAGGAGTTTGTCAATGAAATATTATCTCAACAATTCCAGCTTAGAATTTATTTATCTTTGTATAGGAAGTAACTGTATCACTTTGTTGGCATTTAGATACCAGGTTTCTACCCATGGATGACTGGTATTGCTAAGACTGTTGGAATTCCAGTTGTTTAAATTTTGGTGTGCTATGTTTGCAAGAGATTAGCTTTTTCTCTTTAGCCCTCTCTAGCCTCTTAATTACTATTAAGAGAGCATTTGATCTTGAGGGATATATGAAATTTGGACCTCTGGATGCTAGATTTACCTAGTAACGGTTTTTTCCGAGGACCCTAACTGCTCAATTCTAATTTACATTTTTTAATCATGCGGTTTGTGTTATTCAGAACCACATGTTTAATTGGGAAGCAAATTTCTGAAGATGAGAACTGGGTGGGTGCTTGATTTATGGGAGGGAAGGGGAATGACAATTGGTATGGTAATGAACAGGGGCACCCAAAAGAGAAAAATACAAGACAATTAATTTTTAAGGAAAGAAACCCAACCCAGATGATGCATTAGACAATGAGGACCTGCAAAATATGATTCGGATCTTTCTCCTTTAACAATGTTATCAATGTTAAACAAGATATTTATATACTTGTTGGCTGTTTGAAGTATGCATATTGTTACTTTTAGTTGCATCCATTATTATCCCTTAGAAACTAATATAATAATATAAGTGACGCTTTATTCATTTTAGCTGACAAGTCTTAATTAGCCTTTGTTTTTTATTTGTCATCCAATGTTTTACATGGCTGTGTTTGAAAGGACATAACTGTTCTAATATCTTGTCACTTGTATTTTTTTGGTGCAACCATTAGCAAATGGAAGAACAATTTAAGACTCTCATTGTTCTCTCACACTACTTGGAGGTATGTTTATCATCTTCTCTCTTTCTTGATTGTCATGAAACATGCTCCTTTCGGTTCTATGCCTTATTAGGTAATTATTTGTAAGAAATGCATATCACTATGTACTTCTACTTCACGCGCAGACTGCCAGATTTCGTCAGTTTTGGGATGAAGCTGCTAAGAGCCGTCATATATTAGAGGTCGTACCAGGTATATGGAGTTGGTCACTATTGTTTCTTTGGTTTCCCACCACAACATTGACTATAGGCTCTTTTGTTCCTGTATGCTCATTTATGGTACATATGTCTGGTACCATTCTCTGGTTGTAATCCTGAGTGCATGCTAGAGGCTATTTGCTCTGAGGGTGTTTTCTCCTACTGACCTTCAAAACGAGCATTTGAGCACTATGTGCTATTGTCTCAAAATAATTGTTGCCCTCAGTGTACGTTTCTTCTGTAGCTTACTGACATGCTTAGCTTAATCAGGTTTTGAGCAAGCAATTCAAGCATATGCCATCCATATCCTTTCAATAACTTATCAAAAAATTCCAAGATCTGTTCTTGCTGAGGTATGATTCTCTCTGGAAGTCCCCTTTACTGCCAATTTTAAATTACTTAACTTATATAGCTCAAGTAAAGCATACTCACTTCCATTTATTACCAACCAAACATGACTAAGATGTTTCGAATGACTGATTATTTCACAGGCCATCAACATTGAAGGTCTGGTCCTAGACAAGTTCATTGAGCACCACATCACTAACTCTGGTTGGGCTATAGAGAAGAATCAGAACAAGGGTCAAATTATCATCCTTCCTCACAATGAGTTTAACAATCCGGAGCTTAAGAAAAGTGCTGCAGATGGGATTCCCTTGGAGCATATCACACGGATCCTTCCAATTCTTGGCTGATCTATGTGATTTGGCATTGATGGATCCTAGTCAAATTTTGGCCATTCTTGTGAGAAAATACGTACTTTGTGTTTTTTTTTTGTCAAAGCGCTATATATTTATTTTAAATCTAATCTGGAACTACAGTGCTTTGATCAGACTAGACCTGTTTGAGCTATTTTCAGTTGTAGCATAATATTATCAGATCCTCGGGATTAAATGCAAAAGCTTGTTATTTATCACCTTGACATACACACTTTTCTCAAGCGAACCAAATATGATCTTGCTTTTTGGTAGGGGAAAATCAGGTTGTCACCTTGATACTCGGGAGGCCTATATTGTCTTTTTAACTTCAATAGCTTGTGCCAGTCATTTGGTTACTTCTTTTCTGCTAGTAAATATATCTATTGAATTCCAATAAATCTTGTTGGACAAAATTTTATATCCAGATTCAAATGGTCATTCAAAACGTTTTGTTGTGTAAATGTGCAAAATATACATACACGACGAACATATTCCTTCCAGTCTCCATGAACCAAAAAAGAAGACATTGAAATTTGATTAACTCCGTTGGGAGGAGCGTAAAGGAATCAACCAAGTGAGTCATGGTTGAAAAACTTATTTGCAGCGTCAATTGTTTCGATCGAAGTGAAATCCACAAATAAATGAAAAGAATCAATAATAGCCTAGTGCTAAGAGGGTGGAGCTCCGACCATTCGTTTATATATATACACATATACTAGGTGGCGGACTAAATATCGAAGCACATAAACAGAAGGGAAAGGAAGAAAAAGGAAAAGAGCTCCAAAAGAATCTTAAAAACTGTAGTCTATTTACTCTTTCAAGCTAAGTTATCAGGGTATGACCCAGCTTTCCAGGTCACTTGCCGCCATCGCCATTCAACCAAACAATGCCGCTACACTTGTCTTTCTCCTCATTCACCCTACCATCACTCGTATTTAAATGGGGCCCCAGAAGGATCTGGAGCCAATAGCTATCAGTGCCGGAGACAAAAGTATATAACCTTCAGTGGCAAATTGCTTCCCCATGGGTCACCCAACGCACAAAACTATCAGAGAATTCTTCGAGAACTTCGCAATTATGGGCTTCACCATAGCCAAGCTCAGTCGCAGCGTGATCTCTACCCTACACTCATTAAAAGTAGCACCAAGAATTCAGCAAGTGTTAATGCCAGGTAAGTGTGCATATAAGCAAGTAATTGGAACCAAGGATGCAGAGCGAGCTCTTGCATCATCAATTATGCTGATGGGAGCTACTTAAGGTTAAGGCGTAACTAATATGATGCAAAAACTTCAGAACCATGCGCTTGATGGAAGGTACCGAAGCACTATTTAACAAAGAAGTCTCCAAAATTTGTATATAGATTTCTCAGTTTGTATAACCAAATTTCAGTGCTTTTAGAAAGTAATAACTTAAGGCTGATTTTTTAACATTGTATATACTCCTATACATTCCTTTCCACATGTCTGTAACTTGATCTTTAAGCAAATATATGGGGGGCTAGATGTACATTACCCTTCTGCTGGATCCACATTCACTGGTGGCCGGCGTGGTTTCGCTAGCTGTTTCATTGATAACATTTTCTGATGATAGCACAGCCGTTGGAGATACTATTAGCATTGACCTGGGTATGAAAAAAGAGATGGATTAGCTCCTTAAAACAACTTGAAACTCAGAATGGCCCGCAGTCAATTCCTGAGATCTATTGCCAACCATCATGGATGATATTATGCTGAGTAAGGTCCAAATAAACTGATGTATGTGGATACAAATTGACTTGACTAATCACTAATTAAAGTTAACTCGGAATTTTAAAAAGATTGTAAGAAAAGGAAATCAAATATTGGAAGACAAAATTGGATGTTACTTTCTGGACTTTGTTGGCCAATTTTGTAAGTGTGGTAGCATACATGGAGATTTCGAGAAAATGTTCAAGACACTAGTGCTCTCTCTATCCAAGTCCGGACAATAATAATCAATATAAGAAACAAGTCAGAGACAGAATTATTAAGATCAGTAATGAGAAGTCCAAGGCTAAGAAAATATTTCATCACCACACATAAGAAAATGCTATGAGGCGAATATCTTGACTATGACTCAATAAAGAACAGTGAAAGGATTCATGCACAACTAGCGCTGGAGAAGCAAAACAAGAAACCTCTGAGATGCGGGTCTCACAAAAAGAAGCAAGAACAACCATCTGAGAACAGTCTTAGTGAAAACTCTAGTTAGTCAAATATAGCTATTGATAGATGAGCTATAAGTCCCATGAAGAAGAGCACAGAAGGTGAGTCATTCTATAAATGACATTGAAAAGAAATGTAACAAGTAAGATCGTATGCTGGGAATCAGAAATACTAACATTTACTAGGCATTCCAAATAAATTAATAAAGAAGGGGCCAACCATATGTTGTAAAACAAAGGAAGGGAACAGAACCATATAGATTGATATCAAGGTACACCATTTCAGATCGGAGTCCCAACTGGGCACTCCTGTAAAGAATGAAAACTACAACTCATTTCCATTATAGGCAAGTACATTCAGCTTCTTATCAAACAGATGCACCACCTTATAATGACATAAAAGAGAAAAAAGTCATATTACTATCTGTATAATAGTACAAGAGTTACCTTTCCAATAGCTCTTCCTCGCATGAATTTCCAGAGGAAGAGAGCCAATCTAAGTCAACGAAGTTTGAGCAGTCAATTGCATCCCCATTTTCATGTTCAAGGTACCTTACTCTTTGCATTTCAGCAAAAAGCTCCCTAGTAGGCATTGGAGAAGTATCACTGCAGAGAGGACAAGATGATTAATTTTCTATAAAAAAAAATAATAAACAAAAGGAATAATCTTTCTAATAGCGGAAGGAATCTATTTTAAACAATCAAACAAAAAAAATGGCATTTCCGAATGTAATGGACATATATGAGTGCGTCAGCGTATCCATGTCCTAGGAAATGCAAAAGAACATACATGAGTGCGTATACATGTCGTAGGAGGCTAGGAAATGCAAAAGAACGTTAGGATGGTATTCAGGATTCAAATAACCAATAATCATAATCCACAACACCATTAGTAAGAAACTTGGGTTAATTACATCAAAGCCGGCATTAGTGATTTCCCACATATTCTGACAAGAGCTAGACAAAGTTTCCAAGTAAATTTAAGTCCATGACTACCACAAGAATATAGGAAACCTATTGGAGGGCTATGCAAAGAGAACTGCAACACAACTTTTGAGCAGTGGAGTGAGTTATCCAAACAACATAACATATTCTTAATGAGAATCTAGGACCTCGGTCATGTGTACTAAGCGCCTTATCCTCCAACCTGAAGCCTCCTACTGGAGGGCTATGCAAAAATACAAAAGTGTTCCACTACTGGTACATCACTTCAAAAATTTACATGCCTTACTTGGTTCAAGCAATCTTGCTGACATTAAAAACTAAATAGAGTATCAAATCATTAGGAGAGTAATGCACCTTGAATATGCTAACTCGCTTTCTGATGTACACATATTTGGTGTAGACTCGGAAAGAATCTTGCTTCTTCTATTTGATTCACCAGGGAAACCAGCACTGGACATATCTTTATTCATGTTTGGTGTAGATGAGGGTGAATGACTTTCACGAAGGATGTTCCCATCAGACCATGATCTTTTGAAAAGTGACCTAGAAATGCAGACCAAGAGCGAATGTCATCATAAAGATTAGCACCAGCACATTACGCATGATATAGTTACAGAAAGTACATCTTGGACATTTCATAAGGTGTTTACTTATACCATATTGATTGAAGATAGTTCTTGATTTGAAGACATTAAGATACTCACAACTTGAATACCTCTCCCCACTCATTAAATTTCACCAATTAACACCACACCAAATGAATGGCATGACACTCTTTAAGATCAACATACACACATCATATTCCCTCTTTAAACATCAAGAACCGTATTCAAATACAACTGAAAGCAGATAATACAGGGATCCAACTATGGTCAGTGGCCTGTGGTTGATACTTCTAACTGTCGTTAAAACAATAGTGTAGCATACTGAACATAACTGTAAGAGTTGTACGAGTGATAAAATAACCACCCGCATACCAACGTTTAACTTGATAATCAGCTTCACCGTGAAATACATAGTTTGGATATGAAATTTTGTTAAGATTCCGCATCAAATTGGACTCTCAAAGAAAAGAAACGTCAAGTCTTAAATTCCTTCGTGAAATAACACTAGAAATAGAAGGATAGCTTCCATTAATAATTTTTTCATTCTTGGCGAAGGTCCAGCATTTTTATCGATTTGAATTCATACAAGTGTACTTACCTCTGGCAATATTGATTAGTAATTAGTTTAAGAATTCGCAATCAGCCACTTACTAAAAGTAATTAATATCTGACCTGATTACCATGTCTAGAAGGTATAGAAGAATTTTTAGCACTGGAATTGAAGAAAGTAGTCCACCAAAATGTTCACATGGGGATAGGTGATGTTCACCATAATATTCTAGCAGATATGTAGCTACCATTACTGGCTATACCTTCCATGTTGATCTGCATTTGATTGTCCATTTCTTCCCACATTGTAATGCTGATCTGAATCAAGCTCCCATAAATCAGGTCTATCAGGATGTGGTTCGAAATGCCCCAAAAATCTGCTCGATAACCATGACAGTGATGACACAATCAGTTAAAATTAGGTGAAATTGTGATGTAAACCTTGAAAAGCACACCAACAGACAGCTGACACAAGAAACAAAATATTGAAAGATAACGACATGAAGTAAATTATTTACTTTTTATGAAGGAAGTCAGAAGCGAGAAAACTACCTAATCAGCTATAATATGAAATCTCCAAGTACTCCGCCATCTAATTACCTATTTAATCTCTAAACATACATCAATATCTTGAAAATGCATAAAAATATGACAACTGTTAACTCACACATTAATTGCATTTTGTTTCTCAGCATCCATGTAGGCATTGTTATAATATCTCTGCAGTGTGCGCAAAAACTCCTGTGACTGTGTTGCTGCTTTCCATTGGCCTCTTCTCTGAGAGAAAATCTATGACAAAACACAACTTGGACGTGTTAATAGGTAAATCATTGAAGTCCTAACTGAAAGAAAGTTCTGGCTACAAGAAAAGAAATCCACAGAGTTCTGTTTTGTTTCCTCCCCTTGTGGAGCTACCAAAATCACAGAATAATTTTGTTTTATTGAAGGAATAGTTTGGTTATGGGGACCCCCAATTCGAAAAAGTGTGCAAGTACAGGGATTCAAAATCGCATATTCCTTTAAAGAACACAAAGGTTACATATATATATAAAAGAAGCTTGAGTAAATGATCATATCTACAATTAGATTCTTGAATGTCTCAATTCTAGTAGCCTTGATCGAAATGCTACTTAGTTGGAGAGGCTGGAATCTGTATTGATATAAGTCGTGATGTTTAAGTACATCTTTATAAAAGTACCTAATGTATGGGCATATACCCTAGTTAAAGGTTGATGACTGATATTAGGCCCCTTCCAAGTATAAGAATCTGTAGACAACCATATCTTATAATAACATCTTTATAAGTCAGGATATAAGTCGTGATGTTTAAGTACACCTTTATAGAAGTACCTAATGTATGGGCATATACCCTAATTAAAGGTTGATGACTGATATTAGGCCCCTTCCAAGTATAAGAATCTATAGACAACCATATCTTACAATAACATCCTATGGCATTCAACCAGTTATAAATACATAAGCTTCCATCATCGCACAAATAACTCTTAAAGAACGATTAACAGGATTGAGGAAAAGAGCTATTAACTTACCTTGTTGTGAGCAGCAGATCCACCATATTGGTAAGCAAGAGTATCACCCATTCTCTCATAAAATCCCATCAATTCTTCAGCCAAAGGATCATCAAGATCCATCTTCGTCGAGGTTATTACTCCTAAGGCACGCAGCTGTTGCCCTAAAGCAGCCAAGCCATATGCATACTGCGCAACATTTGTGCGATCCAAACAATCTATGCAATTAGTCCGAAGCACTCCCTTTTGGATCATTGGTGGCTTGACAGAAGGATTACTGTTCGTACTACTATTGCCGGCACTGGATTTTCTATCTGAGTTATCCGAATCCTCAGTCTCCTCATCATTATGCTTTCCATTCTCAGCATGAGAACTTGTTGAGGTAGCCATGCCAGGAGCAAAAACATTCCTGTATAAAATGCAACAAAGACTCAAGTTTAGCATCTATACTGGGTGCCAGTAATCACTGTAAGAGTAGTCAGATTATTCTGTTAACTATCTTGGGACTTCATCTTTCTTCACCACACTGTTAAGCCATCAAGAACTCTATTTTTATATACAGGTTACAATTCTAAATGCATGAAAAACTTGTAGTGGAATTTGGAACAGGTAAATGAACAGTAACACATTACATTGAGCATAAGTACTCCAGTACTAGTGTGAAGATAAGAATGTTATGTATTGTTATTATGGTCTCAGTAAGTTAGAATAATTGCATGAAAATCTTCATTATTGGAACAAGCAAATGAAACATTAACACATTACTTTGAGCACAAGTACTCCAGTACCTCGTGTGCAAATAAGATTATTATGTACTGTTTATTATGGTCTCAATAGTTAGAAGTAATGGCCATAATCAATAAACAACAGGCTGGCAAATTAATGATATCCAAGAATAACATTGGTACGAAATTTCTACAATAACGTACCAAGTTGGTAAGCAGGAAAATAGAAAGTCAAAGAGAACATAATAATTTGGTTCCATGTGGAATGTGCTACTTACTCATAACTAGGGCATTTAAGTTGCCCCCCTGATAGCATCTCTGGTGCGGCTTGACAATAGAAAAAACCTGTTAGTGTCAAAGCATATGTAGCCACCTTTCCCAACAGTAGCAACACATTTGTAGCTTTGCTGGTGAAAATCAGTAGTAGAAACATAAATCAGATCTCCACAAACATAAGTACATAATCAAGAGCAATATAAAAAAGAACATTAAATACCTTCGGGAATGTTTATGCAGATCCCAGTGGAGAAATTTAAGACGGTTCTCCTCAGAAAGATCTCTATTGATGACTTCTATAGCATTAGCAAACTCTGTGCGAAGAATGGATTCTCGTGGCTTCTTTTCATTTGTCTGTTAATAAAAAATTTGATATCAGGATCTATACTTGTACACATCCATATATTCCCTTTAAATAGAGGTTTCAGCAAATACAGATGATAAGGCAGTTATTAAAACTTGGCCTTGCATATTCAAACAAATAAAATTATGTCCATCTTGTTTCTGCAAAAGACTTGAATGTCAAAGCCGAACTAATTAAATTCTCTTGCCTTAATCAAATTCAAAATTATGATGGGATTCCCATATCTCTTGACAAGATTTTCAAAATGAAGCCTTGTAGCCTCATATGTTTGGTCCCTCTTTGACACTGCAAAAGAGAAGTCACGGCTTAGAGGATATATACATCTCGTAGATATGAAAAATGAAAAAATATAAATAAAGTAATTGTGCAAACATACATATAATATCCGGTTTGATATTTAGGCGGGAGGTCTCCTGTGACCAGAAGAGTGGTATTGACCCACGATTTTGGACCACAGAACTAATTTGCAAAGGCAGTCCTTCTGGAACATCCTCAATTAAAATTTGCTCAGTCTCGACATCATTTGCCACTCTGCCCCTCTCGTTGACACCTCGCTTCAGATATCTGCATTAATTATTTTTAGCTTTATATGGATGACTGAAAAGGACAGATATCTTACAAAAACTCTACACTGACCAATTTAGAGATCAAAGGGGCAGAGGGCAAAACTCTCAGAGAGAATAACAAGCAGGAAGTGGAACATTCATTTAATATGACCTAACTAAAAGGGAAAACTATAAGTTGATAAAGCCCAAGTTATGCAACAAACATTTTTCCAGTCAGGCAAAGCAACACCATAAAAGCTCCATTCCAAATTCATGGCGTTCATTGTATCTCAACTGATAGGAACAGTCGTATATATCTTCTATTACTATGTCATATGGACCTCCACTGTTTATAAGATTTTAATAACCACCAATGAGAAAATAATAATATTGTTCCTAGAATACTCTTTAGACCAGATAACCAGCTAGCGAGTGTCAAACCATTAAGAATCCAAAGCTCCTTTGTCTTTGACACAGCCAGAATGTGTAGTGCAATTTAATTTAGTTTGTTTTGCATTTTGATTGAGATTTGAGATTTCTCAACCCCTTTATAACACTTCACTTTATAGCATTAGATACCATCCAAACACAAACATGTTTCAAGCAGCACGTGCAAAAAACATCTCTATGCATTTCTTTACTGGCACGCCTTATAGACAAATGAATACATCAAGACAAAAAAAACTTTAGCAAAGAGCCATTTCTGTGTTGGTTTATGTATATACATACATATATATATATATATGTGTGTGTGTGTGTGTGTGTGTTTATTTATTTATTTTATTATAATAAACAATTTCCCATACTTTGAAGTAAATATCATAGGAGTTATGCATACTTCAGGAAGAATAAATTTAAGATGTGCCATGTTCTGCATTCCAAGCAGCAGAGTTTGAAGGTCCCTCGAGGATACAACTAATGCATGTTTGAAACAAAGTTCCATAAGAGAATATGTAACTTGGACTCAATTTATATACTCCAAAATTTTGTCACATTTACAATTGCAAAACTTACCTAGTACCAGCATAATGTCGTGAACGCCTGGCAATTAGAGTCAGCTTGAGATCCCTCCCTGATATAGAAAGCGTAGCCTGGGTTGGGTTCATCAAGATCATGCAATCACAATCAGATTCTAAATACTTTGAAAAAGTAAGCAATAAGCACAATCATTGTGACAAAACGGACGTGAAAAGCATCACCAAATTAATGTTATATAAGATTGATGAAATCTGGAAGTATATATATTTTAAGCCGAAGCATTGACTTGTGAATTTTATGCAACCTCACCTGCTTAAAAAAGCCATAGACCAAGGCAACAGTCCATAAAGTGTTCTGAAGAATATTCCGTATTCCACGAGTCAGAAATTCATTCCACACAAACATAGTTTCATACAAGACTTGCCCTGTCTCGTTATCACACATGTTCCTCTGGAGACTTCTCATCACATGGTAGGAGTAACTAAAGTAGAAATCCTTAGTAAGATCCACCATGCACAAGAGCTTCTTGTATCTATGACACCAATAAACTTACAATATTCAATAAACAATCAAGCAAAATCTCCTGAAATGCATACTAGATATTCAAAATCGGCAAGGAAAATTTGTAGAACCATTAACACCCATAATTTTTTCCATTTGCAAAGCATGGAAAATACTGTATAGAAAGTAAAAACAAAAAACATAGAATAGAATAAGGCATTAAGTTTTTATAAACTGCTTGTAAGAACTTCCGTGAATAATAGTACAGTAGTACTCTCTCCGTCCCCCTTCAAGTGTCTTGTTTTCCTTTTTGGGCCGTCCCACTTCAAATGTCCCATTTCTTTTTATGGAAAAAACTTAGACTCAATAAGTGAGAATCTTTGGGGTCCACATCTCCTTCTTAACTCTACACCACACCACTTAATAATCTAATTAACCTCCTCCTAAATAACCATGCCCAAAAGAAACAAGACGCTTGTAGTGGGACGGAGGGAAAATATTATATTCAAGAAAATTTCCATGTTGCGCAATCAAACAGCAGGCTACAATTTAGGCGACGCAAGTTAAGAGCATCATTTTTTGGCCTAAGAATCTTAAATGGAAATAAAGCAAACTGTGGATTACTAATCATTTAATAGGATTTGAACTGAGACTTAGAAGTACAAATAGCGTAGTGCTTGAAAAGTGGGGTAGACTCGCATTTAAATGCCCAAGTTCTAATACATGTCCAAATTCAGAAACTAGGGGAACAAGTTTCAACTAACAAGATTCCGACATCTTTGGTCTTGATTTCCCAGATTTTGAGAAAAGTAGCCAAAAATGTTTGGGAACAACAAATTAAGTAAAATCATTGGCTTAGATATCAAAGATCAAAACCACTAACATTCCCCCAACCCACCCCCACCCCTCCACAGAGAAAAAGAGAGAGATGCATATACATTGATGATCCTAAATCTCAATTCCAATACAATCAACAATTTACCATGCAGGTTATTTAGTTGCTGCAACCATTGTCATATCGGTAATGTCTTGTCTAGGGAGAGTGGTCGACTATCTGGTATAGAAGACACATGTCCAACCTATTTGGACAAGAAGTACTCTCTTAATACCATGCTCAATGTTAGTAGCTTCCAGAATCCATGAATTAAAAATTGGACAATTCCAATTATGATGGAAACGACTACTTTGAACTGAAGATGGACAAGATACATTTTATGTTACTACTTTAATAAGACATACTTAATACTTAAGTATTAGAAAACACCTGTTCCAACTACAAAAGTGCACAGCATTCTCGCTTGACAATCCCAATACCCAAAGCAATAACATCGTTTCTTAGACAGAAATACTATAAATACTTATAACTTTTTAATAAGGAGTGATCAGAAAATAAAATAAGTAGTGACGAAATGGCTCACAGCTTCTTTAAATTCAAAAAAATAGTTTTAACGAGCATATTACAAATGCAGAGAAGATATAACCTGTACTCATTCTTATAGTCGACCATGCCGGCTCTAACTGCCGAATTTGGCAAGGGAATTATCTCGCTTTTGGATATAGCATACACATTGTGACCACATATTACACCTATCTGCCTCCTTTTTGTTATGAGCACCATGTAATATGGCCCTAGAAATTTAATGAATCCTGAAAATTAAAGTAAAGAGAATGAGATTATCAGGACTATCAGCCTTAATCTGAATAGGACACAATTAGCACTAGAACGCACCAACGATGCCATAACAAGTAGTAACAAATTTAAGTCCTCCTGTAGCTCTGTTTCCTTCATGTATTCTTCTTAATAGATCTGAGCACTCCCGCTCAGTATATGTGGCAGAATCTTCACGAATGTTAAGCTCTGATGGTTCCAACCTATCAATTTTCAAAATTTTCCAAAAAGTTCTAGTTTTGTCCCTTCCTACCATATAAAAATTCTGCAACCAAAATTAGAAACAATCAGATGAAAATAAAAACCTGTTGGTTAGAAAGTTAGGTAAAGAGATATTCAGTACGGAGATGCTGGCATACATTAAATTGTAGTAACTATAAGGTACAATATTTATAATGTGAAGAAGATGTACGTATTATATTTAACATGGAGTTTCAAGGGGATAAGAAATTCGATGCGTGTAATGATAATAGTATGTTTTCTACATTGGCACAGAAATTTCATTTTGTCCAACAATGCAATCTAACAGTTTTAAATATGATCAGAGGAGGAGAAGGTAAATATGTGATGACAAAGTGCACTTCTAGTAGCCCTTTCTATTTCAGCACATCTGAAGGATCAAACTATATTCTCAGCAACTGAAAACAGCAGGCATTAAATAGGTTACAAAACCACATGGTTCAAAATGGTCAATTGGTACTCCAAATGCTAACAGAGAATGACGAGTTCTAACTAGTGAACCTAGCTCGCAGAAGGAAATATAACATCTTTTCATTTTATACTAAAAAAAGCTCTCTATGAGGGGTTTAAGCAAGACAAATATGCAAGTTCAGTCATGTCAAGACCACATCCAGAAATTCAATCAATTAAGCATATAGCTAGACATTGAATTGATTGACATTCATTCAACTTCGAACTTGTGTGTCTCGAAATCGGGAACCAAAACCCAGCAACCCAAAAAACATGTTTGATATGGCAATCCATCACAAAGATTTAACAATAACAAACAAAAGCTTCTAAGTAATCTCCGATTCATTTAGAGAAATCTCACAGCATGACATATAGCATTCCCGGATCAATATAAACAAATGATCAAGCTTTTACTGGATATGCCAACAAGAATCATCAACTGAAAAGACAATACCGTACCGATCGAGTCTCATAGAGTCTGAATTTCTGCATAAACCCCTCAGCAGGCGGAGCAGGAGGTGGAGAATCAGGCTGAACTTCATGCTGTTGTAGCTGTACAATTTCCGACACATCTTCCATTGCTTTCCAAATATTCTTCGCGATCCCCGAGCCTCGGCTCGGGAATCAATCACTCTGGCATTCAATTCAAACCAAAGTTCTTTCTCTACTTCCTCTCCCGACCTCTAAACCCCATCACCACCACCGTGGGTTGCTTCAGGTATAGCATTCCCCGAGAAAATCAAAATCAAGCCAGCGTTTGACTTTCTTCCCCAGCCTTTCTACTATCCAAACCCTAAAATTCAACAACTGTAGAAACGTGAATTACAAAAAAAAAAAAATCAGTAGCTGATCTTTAACCGAAGTTATCAAAGACTGAAACTCGCCAAACTTTGAACAAATTCACGCATCATTTTCCCGAAAAAAGCACCTAATCTTTACAAAACTGAAGTAGCTGAATACAAACGTGCCTGTGATAGTTGGAGCACACAAAAACCGAGGTTTCCAGAAGAAAGTCGGGGCCGAGAGAAGGAACAAAAGGGAATTGGTGGACGTGATGCGAGAAGAAAATTTCTGTTTGATGCAAATGATGATGATGATGATAATGATAAATGATGATGATGTACAGAGAGAGAGTGGTTATAGTTTTTGATTGATTCCAAAAAATTTAAGAGAGATAAAGATATAAGAGAGAGAGAGAGAGAGAGAGAGAGAGAGAGAGAGAGAGAGAGAGAGCAACAGCTTGGATCTGCAGAGGCAAAATGAAAACCACAACTTATTTAGTTGATGAATAAAAGAATATGCCTTTGCTTATATCTTTTGAAAACTTTTCTTCCTGCTATAATATTTTCCTAACTTTGACGATGAAGCGCAGTCTGTTGGTAAGACGCTTCCCCTCCAACCAATAGGTCGGGGGTTCGAGTCACCCTAGGAGCTAGAGTGTGAGTGGGTTTTTTCCTTTCTTTGGTTGTAACAAATTTAAAAAAAAATATTTTCCTAACTTTGTCTATCTTCTCTATCAATTTTGGCAACAATTAATGATTAAAAAAACAGGTTTTTCCCCCAACAAATACATTATCATGATAACTTTTTATGAGCACGAACACGATCCCTTCGATTTTCACAAATGTGAATGGATTGAGTCATTGAGATAAATTTATAATAAATTACAATATAATTTAGTTATTCGCCGATTCATAATTAGAGTTTCTTACTTGGAAAACTATTTTTTGCCCTCACTGTACAATGAAAATGGTTCTTATCGAATTCATGTTAATGTGGTGTCGTAAATCTTCCATCTATTTATATAAAAAATTATATACATGTAAGTTGGATTATATTTTACAACGATTATACATGAACCATGAGATTTAAAGTTGTAAGAATTAGTCGGATAATTACATGGACCATGAGATTTAATAACTTACCTACATATGTGTCAAATATATTGTGGTAAATCTTACATTTGCTATGATATTCACCACAAATTTGCTCGTTAGATAATATCCATGCTACAAAATTCATTAAGTGGATACTTTATAAAATAATGCGAAATCATAGAATCTATAAAATTTTAGACTACAAAAGTGATGTAATTTGCATATTAAAAATAACTATTCCATTATATGATCGTATATGGTATTAAAAAGAAAGCAGAATAGCAACTGATCAGTTTGAGATATGCATGGAGTAATTATTACTAAAGTAAGCCTAATTATTTTATGAACAATGTGGGGCTTATTACACTCTGAATTCCACATTAATTGGCTAAAAAAAATGGACGTAATTGGAAATAATTTTGAGATAAGCAACATTTGGGAATGAGGCATGGAGTAATAAATGTGAAATGTTTCGAATTTGTACAAATGGTCGCTGTTTCTATTTATCTGCACATGTATACTATTTTGATTTATTTTTTTTTATAAAAGAACCATTCAAAACTTAGACATTAAAATCCTTCCCATTCAATTTTGGACATATATAGTATTTATATAAATATTACAAAATATCGAATTATTTCCAAAAATTAAGAACATTCCAATATTTGTTAATTGATATATATATTTAAATAATAGTTTACGCGCATAATAGAAAATATGAGCAATTTCCATCAACTATTTGTTTCGATCGGAACTCAAACTGCATTAATCTATATATATTCAATATTTTATTGTCGATTCTTTGTGGTTATAAATACCAACTTTTTGAATTTTTTGTATACACGCTGGAGTGTTTTACTGAGCTTATAAGCTTAAACAATTTATAAGATATTTGAGAACTTATAGCTTTCGAAAAGTATTTATTAAAATAAATTTATAAATAAATTATAAATTATAAAAATAAGCTTCAATTAACTTCTAATTAAGCTCATAAAAAATAAGTTTCTTAATTCAAAGTTATTTTTTCAAAATCTCATAAGCAACAATTATTTTACATAAATATCTTTACTATAATTTCCATTGTATACCCTTCTAAATCCATCTCTTTTTAATTTTTCTCTATAATCCATAATTTTCTCTTTAGATTATAAGCTGAATTATTCAAATATTTTAAAACTTATAAGTTCTTAGACATTATATTATAAGCTCTTGAATCAAATTATAAGTTATTGGAGCTTATAAGCTATCTAAAATAAACTTTAGCTAAACACCCCCCTTAATCAAATTAAACTCAAACAAAGCTATATATATAATCTCGATTTTATATACGTATTTGTATGTAAGGGTGTGTTTACTTTGATGGAAAATGAGAGAATAAGTCTATTTTCACCCATTTTCACCATTTTCACATGTTTACTATGATGAAAAATTTTATCCGAATAGGATGAAAAATTTTCTCGGACAACTCCTTTTCACTCATTTATAATTCTCTCTAATGTTGGATAATATTATCCTAAGATAGATATATAAAAATATTTTCCAACATTTTCTCATCTTTTCATCTCTAGTAAACATATGATAAAAAAGAAGAAAAATATAATATTTTCTCATCTTTTTTTATACATCATTTTCCAATGAAAATTTTACAACCAACGTGAACACATCCTAATACTAATCATGGATAACACTAGTCACTGCTTATTAATCATAGTATTTGTATGTAACACTAGTCAGTGTATTAATTATTGATAATCTTAATATCCTATAAAAGGAAATTTTATATTCCTTTTGTCCATATATTGTCGATATCATTTTTTTTTCTCATACTTTTATATATCAATTACTATGATCCATCCACCCAAAATACCTATTACCTACCAACCAAACAACATTTAGGGGGGTGTATTCATTGTGGAATTTGATGGATTTCTATGGATTTTAAAAGTCTGGGTGTATTCGTTCACGACTTTTAAAAGTCTGCAGAAATCTGGGTGTATTCGTTCAAGACTTTTAAAAATCCATATAAATCTGGGTGTATTCGTTCAAGACTTTTTAAAATCCATACAAATCTAGGTGTATTCGTTATTCCATTGACTTAAAATTCATAATGACTTTCATGGATTTCATCCAAAAAATACACACGACGAAATCCGGCCAAGAACCACGAGAATTGAAATCCATGAAATTTTAAGCGAGCGCTGAGTTCCAGCGCCCGCGGCCAAGAAGCCAGCGAGCGCTGGAACTCAGCATCCGTTGAGAAAGTCCAGCGTTCGCTGGGTTTGAGCGATCGCTGGAAACACATAGAAATTAAGTTAGTAATCTGCACAAAGCAATTTTCTCAAAGTCCAGCGCTCGCTGGTACTTTGCTTCTGTCAATTGGTTTGCTCCTCTTGACTGATAGAAGAAAACTGAATTAGCATTCATATGTTCTTACAATAGGCTGACCATACACTCAATACGTCACGGAAGAGATGGGTCTGTGGCCCGGAATTTTCTTCTTTTTCATTGCGCTGATTGAGATGGGTGTGCGCGGGCGTTGGGTGCAGGATAGCTTGATCTCCCTCAATCGGAACAAGCGATCAACCTCGATCTCGAGCTGCTTCTGCAACATCCCTCTGTCAACGATCTCCTTCATCTGGGAATCCAGAAAGAGGGATCTCTCTCTCAGCATCTCATCAGTTCTCTCCTTATCAATCCGCAGTCTCTCGAGCTTCTCGCGGATGGCGCTCAGCTCCTCCGCTAGAGATGCATCCAACAACTCGATCTCAAAACACTCTTTTTTTACAGGGGTGGAGAAAATATTCTCCTTGTTATTCTCATCTGCCTCGAAACAAACTGCAGCTGCAGCTTTTATATTTGGCTTCGTGTCCAAAGGATTCGACCACGAGTTCTTCGGTTGGAGCGGTTTGCGGCCGCTTCTCGGCCGCTGATGCCCGGAGATTGGAGATTGAACTACCAGCATTTATTTTTCTCTTTGGGAAAAACAAGTTAAAAGGTGTGTGTGTGCGTCTGTGGGTGTGTGTGAGAGAAAGAGAGAGAGGGAGAGAGAGAGAGAGAGAAAAAGTAGAGAGAGAAGAAGGCAGTGGCATCTCCTAAGAAATTCACTAGAGATGTGGGTGAAGAATCCTAGCTTTTTGGCGATGCAATCTAGAAACGAAAATGGGTCACAGGATTCATCTTCCATTCCAGAGTGGAAAGAACTAAAATCTCCATTCTCTGAATCATTTTGGCCTCGAAAACATAATTGGAGTCCTCCACCTGCAAATTAATTCATGAGAGAGAGAGAGGAAGCTGAAATTGAGGACCTCGTTTCCAGCGCTCGCTGGAACTCAGCGTCGCTGGGTTTCCAGCGGGTGCTGGGACTCCGCGGGCGCTGGGTCTCTTCTAGCGGGCGTTGGTTCTCCGCGGGCGCTGGTTTCATGGAATTCAATTCCAAAATTATCCCGTAAAGTCTTCGAAAATCAGTGAAAATCGGGGTGAAATTCAACCACGAATTCTTTGAAAGTAGTCTAGAATCTATGTGAATTCCATGGAATTTAAATTCCATGGACTTTTTAAAGTCTGTGGAAATCCACAACGAATACACCCCCCTTAAACTTCATAGTGTGCAGTACTTTTCTCTATCGTGGCAATTTAAATTTTATAATAATTAGAGTTTTTTTTAAGTAAAAAATGTTTATTGTTGCAACTCATAGCTTTACAACACACCCTTTACCAGGAACTGGTCAGACAAGTTAGTAAATTAAACTATGGAAACGTGTTAATATCTCCAATTGACCATATCCAGCTATTTATTTTGAAATGTCTCATAATCAGAATCAAAATCAAACAAAATTAATAATAGTAACAATTATTAATATTATTATTAATGGAGGTCAAGGGCCGACCACCTGCAGCAGTGTTCCACGTAACAGCTGTGAAGATACGGGTGTTTTGTTGGGGCATGACTTATCAACTAGAACTAGAAAAGCTGATAAAATAAATAAAAAGAAAAGAAAAGGTAAAATATAAGATCATAAATATAAAAATGTGATTGTTACTTGTTTAGGTTTGAAATAAATAAAAAGTCTATTTCAATGATTGAGGGTTTCTTTATTTTGGGTGTCGAAATGGAAGATGTGAACATGAGCCCACGTCTAGAAACTTGGAAGGGTAATATGCTCTCTCTCTCTCTCTCACACACACACACATCTCCAATAATTGTCCTCTTAATTGATAACACGATATACGAATTGTGGTTCTTAATGAATGTTTTGATAGTATTTATTAGATCGGAAAGAGATTTTGTAGATAGTGTATTACGAAGGCTACTTGTAGGTCGAATTGTTGTTCATTAGAGATTAGAGATCTTATTATATGCATATGTAGTTATATAGGGTAATATATAGTGTGTCAAAACTAGCTCAATATTTTTTTTGGGGTTCGCATTTAATAATGTAGGATAAATTCAGTGGTTTCTTTTCAAAATTAAAAAATAAAATGTTTTCCGAAAATGAAAATGTATATATATTTTTGCGTGTAGATGGAAATTAAGTACATTTGTACGAATAATTGAAAGTGGTTTTTTTTCTTCATTTCTTTTCTTTTACTACCGTGTGTGGTTTACCTTTATTTTAGGTTATACACACCTTTTATTTTAGATCATATGTATTTGTCACTATGTAATAAGAATATACCACGTATGAGGAATACATTAATGTAAAAATTAACTTATTAGAACGTATACAATTGTCATTTTTCTTTTATTAAAAACAAAACATATACTTAGATTCCTAGTTACGTTAATGTCTCCCTTTCTTTTTATTCAGTTTGTCTCTTTTCTCTTGCTTATCGGGAGAGGTGGTGGGATGACAAAACCTACGTAAAGACAAAATGTTAACAATGTGAAAAGTATGACTCATACTAAATCGAAATACTACAATGAAATTTTATTCAAATGTAAATTCAAGGATCTAAAGTTTGCATGATTTGTTTATAACTTTAATTAGTGAAAGTGCAAAGGCTTAAACTAAAAAGTAAATAAAATATTACTCTCTCCCTCCCTAAAAAGTATACATTATTTTTTGTGACTTAAGTTTTAATAAATGTTAAATGACTGTGTTGTGAGTGAAAAAATAAACCTATTTTATTAATAGTGTTTGTGGTGTAGTAAGTTAAAATGAAAAACACGCTCTTGTGGGATATTGAAATGACAAAAATGCACACTCTTATGCGACATAAATAACATATATTATTACTAGTATAAGTTATATTTAGTTCATAATTTGGTTATCTCTTGTTTATAATATATTTTATGTGTTTATGCACATCAAAAGATGTGATTTTCATTGGATCACATATATCTATCTATGTATAATATTATATGCAAAGAGAGGTTCAAATGAAAACCTTTAAGTAAAATGAGAACATGTGATCAATTTTAGTCCTTCGATCATAAAGATCTGCAGTGGATGCATTATTTAAGTGGATGAATGTGTTAAGGGCCGGTTTAGGTTCAAGCATTTGTCGACCCTGAACCGCCGGTTCGGGCGCGTAGGCCACTCAATTTTAATATTTATATTTAAATTGAGCTCAAGCCCTTAATTATTATTATCCCCCCCCCCTTTAGACAACTCTCTTTTGGAATTATTATAATGAATTAGTTATTTAGTTAGTATTAGTTAGTTTACTTATTCAATTTTGAAAATTGTAATTTGTATCCTTGTAATATTTTTTTTGTACATAGAATAAATTCAATAAAGATATCAATTTTTATGCATTATTTTGATTGTCAATGTGTTAGAATTATTTTTCTTTTATTGTATTTCAATTTTCAACACAAGTCATTTAATTTAAAAAAATATTTTGATTGTCAACTTTATAAATTTATAACTTGTTATAAATTTAAAAAAAATGACATGATATTAATTAAGATGACACGAGTATTACTTAAGAATTAAGATGACATAAAAAATATTATTTAAAAAATATATTAATTGTCATGTTTATAAATTTTCAACACAAGTCATTTAATTTAAAAATATGACATAAAAAATATTACATGTTTATATTTTCAATTTCAACCCATGTTATATTTTATATTTTAAGTTGAATAAAAATTTTAAAATTTCATCACAAATCATTTAATTTCATTAAAAAATACAAAAAAAAAATTAAAAGGAAAAAAGCCTGTGAACCGCCGGTTTTCGGCTCGGCCCGGAACCGGCGGTTCAGGGTCCGAAAATCGGTCCTTCAAATTTTAGGCGGGCTGGTTCAGGTTCATGAAATTTTTGAAACTGAACCGCGGTTCGGGCCCGGAACCGGCGGTTCCTGAACCGGTGGCACCTATGCTTGAGATGCGACAGCTTCGAGGATGATGGTCGACTCCTCCTGATCGCCTCGAGTGTATGCTCATTGCCATGTCGTTGGACAATTCTTCCACGCCCAATGCATGCAATCGAGGCTCCCTAGCATTCCCGGGAAGTCGTGCTTCGCTTCGGGCAGTGCTAAAAGCCTTTGGCAGTCAGCGGAAGTCGGCCTCCTCAAGTATTTCTCGTCGCCGCTTGATGAAGAGGATGCCATTTTTGTAGAGATTTTTTCGATATGGAGATTATTTTTTAGAAGTGAATTGAATGGAATAGAAATGAGGTATATATAGATAATGTAAAAAGTTTTTTTTTTAAAAAGAATGAAAACCCTATACTACCGTTGGATTCAAACGGTCTGATTTTAAAAAAAAAACTATCAAACGGCAGAAAATTTGAAAAAAAAAACATAATTTTTAATTTTTTTTTAAAAGGGCGGACGCGCCAAATCACTTCGCCCTTCGCCCTGTGTCACCGTGGAGACGCGGCCTCTACCTCTCCCAGGTCGCCAGCGCGGACGTGTCGCCGTCAACGCGCATCGACCCGGGGTGCCAAGGCCGCGCTGCGGATGCTCTTATGCATGCGCCCTGGCACACGTTAGTGAAATAAGATTTGAATCTGTATTTGAGATAGAGTTTTGGTCAAATTTAGATCAACCATACTCGAAAATATCATGGTCAATGTTTGGATGAGGGTTAGGGTTTGAATTGGGTCTAGGCCGGGTTCGATTCGGATCCGATCCGATCTGCCCAATTCAACCCGTGCACGTAATGAGGAGACTGCATGAAAGCTTTTATCATAAAATAATAGTACATTTTTAAAGAAACCATGAATATTTGAATTTATTATGTTTACATAGTTAAGAAAATTCATTTATGCTTGATTTAGCTTGCAAAACTTCAATATATTTGATAAATAAAATCAAGTTATAAATCGATAACAAATTAATCGAATTCAAAATAAACAACTCTCTGTTCGATTCAATATAACTCTCTCTACTAAGGACACGTTCTTTTTAATTGATAAATTTATCATGAGAAAATGAGGAATAACAAAAATTTCTCACTTTAAATGTCTCATTTCTTTTCCCTCATTTTTTCTACAAAAGTGAATTTCATCATTTCTTATTCCTTCTTTTCACTATAAGAAGGGATAATATGAAGTGAAAAGGAAAAATGAAAAATGGTGAAATTCTCTTATACAGAAAATGAGGAAAAAGAAAATTGAGATTTAAAAGAGAATTTTTTATTATCCCTTATTTTCTCATGATAAATTTATCACTCTAATAGTATAAAACATAAGAACTCTTATTCCCGTCAATTAAATCATGATTTCTTAAGATGGTATTCAAATTCAAGTGGCTAAAGCAATCAAGTCCAGTCCAATATAATTAGTTAATCCTAACCGGTCCAAAAATTACAAATTGCAATTTGTAAATATAGTAAAACTTCTATTGAGTCATATCTTCGACATTACAAAAAAATTATTCCTAAATGAGGGTAATTTTAAATAGAGGTTTTAGATGAAAACTTTTTCTTTTCTTTTCTAATTTTAAAGTGCATGCAAAATCTGCACAAGTTATAATTTTAACAAACATAATATTGTTCATCCAAAAAAAAAAAAAAACATAATATTGTACATGCATCTACGTGATCAAATAGAGACATAATTAACTCAACCACTTAAAATAGTGCAGATACATGTATAATATGTTATGTGTGTCAAGTGTCAACCACTTAAAGTAGATGCATGTAACTTTTCATTAATTTGTTTTTTTCTTCACATTTTATAAATACTATGTACATTATACAATATTTGATCAATTACATCAAGTCAAACTTTTCCTTCAACCATATAATATAGCACCAAAAAGTAAAAAGGGAGCTCAAAATGAGTGAAAAAATTCGTGTCGAGTTGTGCAAAATGAAAGAAAATCAAAAGGATTTTGCAAAATGGTCGGAAGATATTCATAATCTCAAGTCATTGTCACATGTACCTGGGAAAAAATATGAATTAAGACAATGTAGAATTTATTTTTATTTATAATTAGTTCCAACTTGGGTCCGTAAATTTTTATTCCTGAATAAAATATTCTTTTGTAGAAGTTTTACTGTAATAGCTCTGAAAATTTTCGAAAAATTTCGGTCTGGGCTTATCGGCCCAACCCAAATAAGTCTGGTGTTTGGCGGAATTATAATACCTCCAAAATACAATTCGAAATAAAATATATATTTATTTTATATACATAATTAAATATTTATTAAAATAGATATTAACTAACTCCACACAAGTACATATTTTATGTAACAGTAACTAAAATGCTCCAGTTTTTTCTCCGATGAACTTGGTTTTGGTAAATAGCCTACCATTTTTTAGAAAATAAATCAGTGAGTAGTGACATACTTTATAAAAAACATTGTTAATCATGTGAAAGAATGATTTGTCAGGGCGTTTGGAATATTCATTTAACGAATGAGATATTATTCTGCATCAATTATAATTATTTCTCATTCAAAAAAAGAAAAAAAAATAGAAAAAGAACTATAATAAATACACCTTAATTAGTTGATAAAAACGTTAAACGTAATTTGGATAAATAATTTTTATTTTGAGGCCAGGATATTACCTTTTTTTTTATCATTAAGATGTAATAATGGTAAAATGGATATTCCTTAAGTCAAAGGTTAGAGGCTCAGATTAAACTTCACTATCGTTCGTTTCTATAAGTCTTGCTGTCATACTCATTCTTGGTTTTTCAAATGTGACTTTAGAGGGTGTTTGGTTAAGCTTATAAGCTCCTTAAAACAACTTATAAGCTGTTTAGGAGCTTATAAGCTCCTTCAAAGTGTTTGGCAAAATAAGCTCCTAAACAGCTTAAGCTCCCAAAAAAATAAGTTCATCTACCCCAACTTATTTTTTTATGATCTCATATGCAACAATCATTTTACAATTAATTTTCAACTATAATTTATTATTTTCATCATATATCATTCAAGTTCATTTTTCTTCGATTTTCTCTCTCTAAAAAAAACATTTTCTCTCTTTAGCAAAAAATTCTCTCTCTAGCTTATAAGCTCAATTATCCAAACACTTTGACAACTTATAAACTCTTAAAAATTACTACATCTTATAAGCTCCAAGAGCTTATAAGCTCTTTAAAATAAGCTTGGCCAAACACCCTCTAAGATGTTTTAAGAGTTAAGCTTATTTTAAAGAGCTTATAAGCACTTGGAGCTTATAAGATGTTTCATGAGCTTATAAGATATAATTTTTAAGAGCTTATAAGTTGTCAAAGTGTTTGAATAATTGAACTTATAAGCTAGAGAGAGAATTTTTTTGCAAGAGAGAGAAAATCAAAGAAAAATGAACTTGAATGATATATGATGAAACTTATTTTTTGAGTAGCTTATAAGCTCTTGGAATTATTTTTGGAGTTTATAAGCTGTTTAGGAGCTTATTTTGCCAAACACTTTGAAGAAACTTATAAGCTCTTAAACAGCTTATAAGTTGTTTTGAGGAACTTATAAGCTCAGCCAAACACCCTCTTACGTCTCACGTGATTTGCATATATTGCACAAAAACGTGGATTTACATGTGGACATAAAAAAACATATCTATATTCTTAAAGCCTACAATTTGCATTATTACAACCTAACTACTTGGAGTTGGACTTGAAAGATAAGTGCCCTCATTTGATTTGTAGCACGTGCTTTTGTATAAGTATAATTGGATTGATATGATGATCGATATATTTGACAATTTCTAATTGGAATTGCCATTTTTTTTGTTGCAAAAATGATTAGCATAATAAGGAACTGAAACTCAGTCACTGATCAATCACTTAATTATAGTGATGAATACATACCACTCGGTGAATACAAGGTGAAAATCACTAAGGGGGGTGTATTCGTTGTGGATTTTAATAGATTTCTGTGGATTTTAAAAGTCTGGGTGTATTCGTTCCAGACTTTTAAAAGTCTGCAGAAATCTGGGTGTATTCGTTTAAGACTTTTAAAAGTCCATATAAATCTGGGTGTATTCGTTTCAGACTTTTTAAAATCCATACAAATCTAGGTGTATTCGTTATTCCATTGACTTAAAATCTGGAATGACTTTCATGGATTTCATCCAAAAAATACACACAACGAAATCCGGCCAAGAACCACGAGAATTGAAATCCATGAAATTTTAAGCGAGCGCTGAGTTCCAGCGCCCGCGGCCAAGAAGCCAGTGAGCGCTGGAACTCAGCCACCGTTGAGAGAGTCCAGCATATGCTGGATTCGAGCGAGTCTGAATTCTCTGCCTCTCTCTCTACGAGCGAGTCTGAATTCTTTGCCTTTTTAGTGCCCAATGCATTGCTCAACACTGGGTTTCCATGATGCCTTTTTGGTTTCCAGCGCTCGCTGGATTCCCAGCGGTCGCTGGGTTTCCAGCGGTGCTGGGACTCAACGGGCGTTGGCATCATGGATTTCAATTCCAGAATTATCCCCTAAATTCTTCGAAAATCAGTGAAAATCGGGGTGAAATCCAACCACGAATTCTTTGAAAGTCGTCTGGAATCTATGTGAATTCCATGGAATTTAAATTCCATGAACTTTTTAAAGTCTGTGGAAATCCACAACGAATACACCCCCCTAAATCAGGTATCTCTTTCTTTTTATTTTTCTTTTTGAGAGAGAGAGAGAGAGAGATGGTAACTCATAGCGACAACAATTAATTAAGATAGAGAATAACCTGCGGAGTCAAGGCCCAAAGATAGCGCAATAATGGCTACTTTATTTTTTCATTAAATATGTGTTAGTTTACTTTCGTTTTCGTTTCAATGAGATCATGTTCTTCAAGCCAGATTTTACTATACATGTCTGATCATATATACATAACAAAGTAGGTGCAAAATATTTATATCTTATGTCACATTCATATTCCTATTATTTATTTAACTCCCAATCACCCTATGCCAACCACACATGTGTAATTACTTCATATGTATATAATTCAAATAATGATTTTTTGTCACAGTTTAAAATCATTTATATTTTAAAAAATATTTATTTGTAAATTATTAAATTTTCAAGTTGTGTCGTGCACCTACTTGATAGATAGAGACTACAAATATTTCAGAAAAGAAAATTTATGGTAGTTATATATTCCTAAGTTATTTTTTTTATAAATCTAGAACTCTCACAATTAAATACTTTCTTATCTTTAGTTAATTTATTATCTCCGGAGGTTTTTATTTTGTTGGATGCTGTTGAATAAAGACGATTTATGCATGGTCCATGGATCAGTTATTTAATTATGATGCATTTACTTTGATGAAAAATGAGAGAAAAGATATATTTTCACTATTTTACTTTTAACTATTTTCATATGGTTATTATGATAAAAAGAATTATCCGGACATAATGGAATATTTTCTCGGACAACTTACTTTCTCTCCAGTATTGGGTAATATTTTCTCGGACAACTTATCTTTGGGTAGTGGTGTGAAAATATTTTTCAATATTTTCTCATCTTTTCATCTCTACTAAACATATGATAAAAAGGAGAAAAAAGATAATATTTTTCTCATCTTTTCTTATCCATCTTTTTCCAATCAAAATCTTACAACCAAAGTAAACGCACCTTAGGGGTCGGTACATATTAAACCCCAAAATATATCTATTTTTATCAAAATGTAATAAATTTTACAAAATATTTTTTAATATCTCATACTGTCGCGTTTGTATCAAAAGTGTATCGCACTTATTTTTTGGCCCCCAAAATCGAAATGTGGTTCGTTGAATGCTAATGTATGGTTTTATTTTATTTTTTAAAATGACACATTGCAAAGTGATAATATTATTTTTCAACTCCAGATTTACATAAATGCACAAACAACGTCGTTTTGTCATTTAAAAAATAAAATAAAAATTATACACATACATTGGCATTCAGCGAACCACATTCCGATTTTGAGGGCCAAAAGGGTAAAAGATGAGGGCGAGATGTTTTTGGTACAAACACGATAGTTTGAGATTTTAAAATATATTTCTTAAAGTTTAAGACATTTTTATAAAATTGATATAGTTTGAAGTTTTAAGTGAAATTCACCATTTAATTAGAGCGTATCTCAAGTTGTTCCATTACCAAGAAAATAAATATAACTACTCGCTAAAAATAAATGACAAATATTGATTGTCACATTGATGTTAGTGTGTGGGTGGTGGTTGATATTTTGACATGATCTCAAAAAAAATGCATGGAGCAAACACCTTTGTTATTTGCAGGGGCGATTATGGATTCCGGCGGAGTGATCGATAGTCCCAAATTTAAGATAAAGGGATCAACCTGTTTTTTGCAGCGATCTTTTAATTTCTAAGTGTTTTTCAACGATCTCTCGTGAAGTCTAGAGTAAGGCAATTTCTCTAAAAATTTCAATCGTATTTTATATTTTAAAATTTTTTTACCAACTATAAATAAAAGGTTCAAATTTAAGAATTCGCGTAAACCTATATTTTGTTAATCTTTGATAATTGAAATTTGACTAAATCTTAATTTTAATTTTTCTTTAAGGCAAGAAGATAATACCGTCTCCATCCACAAAAATAGATAGAAAATGTACAAAAATGAAAATAGATTGATTTGTGTGGAGGCCTTAAAATGACAAAAAAATGACTATTTTTTGTGGAATGAGGGAGTATATATTATTACTAAGGGTGCGTTTACTTCGGTTATAAAATTTTCATTGGAAAATGATGAATAAGAAAGTATCTTTTACTCCCCTTCTATGGTATGTTTACTAGAGATGAAAAAAAAACTTATCATATACTACATTTATCCTATACACTTGTTTACTTTGTTGGAAATGAGTGGATAAATTATTAAATTTATCATATTGGCCTCATTATATAAATTGTTGAAAACATATCTTAGACTGATCTCTCAGAGGTACAAGTGAAAACTTAAAAAAAATTAAAATATTGAAAAATATTTTCACACCACTACCCGAAAATAATATTTATCCAACATAGTGAAAATGAATTGCCCGAGAAAATATTTCACACTACTCGAAAAAAAAAATTCTATCGTAATAAACATGTCAAAATTATGAAAATATAATTAAAATATATAGTACTATTATTCAGATGATCTGTTGTACATAATTATATGCACTAAACTTTGTACATTATAATAACAACTGATCTAGATCAACTCAATGTTTGCACACTTTAAACGGTGCAAATATACTATTTAAACAGAAAATTCATAAACAAAGGACTCGACTAAACGCCTAGATATAAATGATTTGATCGAAATTAAATAGCAAGTCAAAAGAATTCCAGTTTTTGCTGTAAACTTTGTGCTCCTCTGATCCTTGCCACAACCCACTCGTCTCTAGGTGAATTCTGGAATACAATTCAAGAAAAAACATATATATAAATCATGGGTTTAGAAAAATTTATACATTAAGAGTGCGTTTACTTTTATGGATAAATTTATTCATATATACATAATATTATCCCTCCATTTTTGGTGTGATAATATTATCCATCCTTGACGTGAAAATAAGGAAGAAAAAATGGTGAATTTATCTCCTTTGTGTAAGATGTAGAAAAAGAAAGGAGACATTTAAAGACATAAATTTTTGTTATTCATCATTTTTCATTGATAAATTTATCCATCAATGTAAAAGCACCGTAAATACAATAAATAAACAAAAAATGGTCAAATTAAGTCTTAATACCTCATCTTTGTTGAAGTATCTATGTACTAATCGATATTCTTCCATTTTCCAAGATGTCTTTTTTGATTTGGAGTTATAAAAAGTAGAGTGAAGTTTATAAGCAAAAACATTTCCATGAGCATCGAAAATGGCTTCTTCTTTTCCATCACATCTCCAGAAGCCAATATTGCCTTCTCCAACTTGTCTCATTTTGATAATTCTTCCGTGAAAATATTGGTCGTGATTAATAAATAAATAGCACTCTGTTTCCAAACTGCATAGGTCTCTCTTGAAGCAAACATTATCAACTGCGTACATCAAAATGGCTAATCAAACAAAAATAAAAAACCTAAAGAAAAAATAAATAACCTAAAGAATATGTGGGTTTAATTCCGGTAATCCTATTCTTATACAAATTAGACAATAGAAATAGAAAATCGAACTAAAACTATTAAAAGACTTCGTAAATAAAAATGTCACCATATATATATGAAGTTTTTTTAAAAATTATGTATGAAATATGTGGGTTTAATTCCGGATATTTGGCCCAAATTAATGGTAAAATCGAACTAAAACTATTACTAAAGACTTAGTAAATAAAAATGTCACCGTATATGAAGTTTTTTTCAAAATTATGTATGAAATATGTGGGTTTAATTCCGGATATTTGGCCCTAATTAATGGTAATCCCATTCATAACAAATTAGACAATGAAAATAGAAAATCGAACTAAAACTATTACGTACTAAAGACTTAGTAAATAAAAATGTCACCATATATATATATATATGAAGTTTTTTAAAAATTATGTAGGAGTATATGATATAAAGTGAGGGGGTGAGCTAAAATAAAAAAACACCTTAAAATAAAAAATAAGAATAATTTTATGCTTTTAGATCATCAAGATCTACGGTGAATTCATGATCCTGAGTTCGAATTAAGATATTTTTAATTTTAAGAGTTGTTTTTAGTCTAGCCCTTCCAAGTTATATATATTTTTTAAAAAACCAAAAGACATATAAATGTATTTTGAAAAGTTTGAATGAATTTACGTGTAAATTCCCCTACTTATATACTACATTATTAATTTTTTTTCCAGAAAAAGTAACGTAGATTATCAAAATAGTATATAAGACTCTAGGCCAAAAGTGAGGTACACGTCTTGCACAAGCGTAAGGTAATTGTTGTTTATTTCGCCAACTTAACCGATCCTTATCCTAGCTAGGGTTTTCAATCGGATGTCTGTGTGGGAAATAATGTTTGATTGGTAGAAAAAAAAATAAAGAAATCTTTAGATGCATGTACATACCAAGATTGTTTGGATGGTGTTTATAAAACTCGGTTGCATCAATCTCCTTAATAATCTGAGCTGGTAGAGATCTGAAAGCCACTTTTCTGGACAAATACGATATGATAAGTTCTTCGTCGGTCGGCATAAACCGCCACCCCATCGGAACCTCCATTATTGAATCTCCGTTGCCATCGACATCGACGCCTACCTTTGCAGACGTAAAACGGCAATCCATCTTCGGAAGTACGGCCATGACGATTCAATTAATTTGAGCGTGACTGAGATTAATGATGTATATAGCTAGGTTAATTTGAGATTCGACAAAAGTTTCAAATCTGTGGAACTATTTGAATAGGTTAATTTGAGATTCATATATATGCATTATAACGGCGAGTGGTTAATTAGTGTTGGAAGTCTAGTTTAAGCTGATACTCTATATTGGAAATGTAGGAGACTTCATCTGTTTGGAGTTGTTATGTATATCATTAATTACTAGCTAATTAGATACGCGCTGGAATCAATACTAGTGTAGTATTTCCTTTTATAGTGGCACTCGCACTATAGTTACTATATGTATACGTTAAATTCATAAGAGAGGGTGAATATTAATCTATGTGCCCAAATTAATAGTGTAGTATTTCCTTTTTTGTTTTGAATGAAGGTTGAATTTTCAAATTGGGAGTGTGTATCTTCAAGATTAATTGGTGAATCGGGAGACGGCAAGTAACCAGTCTCCTTTGCCAAGTAGAAATCGCTATCATGTAGGAGTTAGTTTTTTTTTTTTTTTTTTTCGTTAACTTCAAATTGTTCGTTTTTAATCACATAAAACATTAGATTAAGGTGAATTGTATATATTTATTTTATTTAATACTTCATATACGTTTTCTAAAATTATACTGCACGTATATGTTCTTAATAAATTAACAAACAAAATAATCCTTTCATGTATAAATTCGTGTTCGAGTATAAAAATAATAAACTTGATTTGTCAAAGAAGTAAAGATATTTTGCAAAGAATATTCGAGAAACAACCCAAGATCTATGTTGCACAGGTACGGAGGTGCGGATGCGGGGACGATACAATATGAGTATGGGGATACGGGTTTTTAAAAAGTATAGGGTGCGATTCGGCAATGATACATCTAATTATTAAAATTTTATGATATATAATGCTTATAAAATATATACAATTTAAATTTTCTTAAATTAATTATATGTAATTTACATTTTATTTTACCCAAAAGTTAAGCATTTTCGATTATATAAGTTAATTGAGAAACAATATAACGATTCAAATATTATTAGTCCAATATATAAGTCATAACTGAAAATAAAATTATTAAAATAACCTTGTGTAGGCCTTTCGTGCACGAGATACGTGAATTTCGCCTATGGAATTTGCGAATCCGATTTATTTTTATAAATTATTTTAAAAGATACACCACGTGGCGAATCGGGTGCGAATCCGACGAGAATCCGAGAGAATCGCACCCTAAAAGAATCTGATTCGTCGTACATGCTAAGTTTTGAAGAATCCGTGCATCATAGCCCAAGATGAATGAAAATGACTTAAAATTTCGGAGTATTATTCATATAGTCATATTGAGTAATCACTACAAGAAAACACGCCGTCTGCGACCGATATTAACGACCGAAAATTTCGGTCGTTAAAAAGGCGGGCGTAACGACCGTTTTTTTTTTAAATTTAACGACCGTTTTTGTTATTCATTTTTTATTTAAATGTTTTTTAAAACAACAGCCGAAAAAATCGGTCGTTAACTTTCAACGACGTCTACAACGACCGATTTTCGGTCGTTGAGTAAATAATTTAATTTTCCATTAAATTTAATCTGACGACCGTACTAATCGGTCGTCAAAACGGTCGATAACTTATATTCTGAATTTTTTTATTTCTGTATAAATTTTAACGACCGTTTCCTAAACGGTCGTTCATTTTTATAATTAATTTTTTATTAATTATTATTAACGACCGAAAATCGGTCGTTAATATTGATAAAAAAAATAATATAGTTATTTATTATTTTTAACGACCGAATTTCGGTCGTTAAATATCGAATTTTTTTTAAAAATAAATTAATATTGTCAACGACCGATATTTCAGTCGTAATTTAAATTTTGGTCGTTGAAGTTGCGGGTTTAACTTAGGGTTTCCTCTTTCTTCCCCAATTTCTCCCTTTGCCGATTTCCTTCGCCGATTCTCGTCGATTCCTGCTTGCTTCCCTCCCTGACGCCACCCGCTTCCCTCCCCGACGACGCCCCCCTCCACCGTTAAAATCCTCCGCCCCGATTTCCTCTGCTTGTTTCCTGCGCCGTCGCGCTGCTCACGGCCACCGTCCCCGCCGCGCCTACTTTCCGCCGTCCGACGAGTTTGCTTGTGACGCCGCCGACCCTGCTGCCCTGTTGCTGCCACTGCCGTCCACATCACCGGTGAGTGTGTGTGTTTATTATTATTATCTTCTAAGGCTAATCCCGCCCTAATTCCCAGCCCCTGCCCTTGCAGGACCTTCCTTGCCGTCACTGGAAAACCACTGTCCTCGCCGGACCACCTCTGCCGTCGCGGGAGTGGCTTCTTCTCCGACGAATGAGTCGGTTTCTCTTCCTCTTTCTCAAGTCGCCTCTTTCTCACAATCAATTGAAGAAGAGGGGAAGTGAGCCTTCATCTCATTTCTGAAATCGAACCTGACGTAGCCTTCCTCTCAAATCTGGCGATGCTTGCTGTTTCTGAGGTCCGTCGGACGCCTTGTTGACGTTGACGTCCTCCTCTTTATTTGAGAAAACTCCGGCAATGGTGAGGTGCAAGAGCTCTAATTCTCCAATCCAACCTCATTCAACAAAATGATGTCGTTTTATGACTAATAATTTCAAAGAAACGTGAGGCAAAACGACGTCGCTTTGATTATCGGAATTTCATGCCACGTAGATAAGTCCGCCTGCCAAGTCAGCTTCAATTTTGTCGGAAAACTACATTGAGTGCAAAAACCGATTGGAGGCTTAGTTGTGATATATTGTGGCAGAATTTTTGAAACTGATGCAAAACGCGAGAGGGCATATAGTTATAGGATTTAGCGGTATTTAGCCCTATGTATGTATGTATGTATGTATGTATGTATGTATGTATGTATGTATGTATGTATGTATGTATGTATGTATATATATGTATATATATATGAATGGTTAGGTTCTAGCAAGAATACTATTTTTTTGAGAAAGTATATAGTATTGAATAAGATAGTATAAAATGTTAAATAACGATATTCAATTAATTAATTAATAAAAATTTTGCTCCCTGCATGATTCGAACTCAGATAAAATTTTGTGCCTTCGAATAAATATTAGCCATAGAAATTGAAAATCTAACGTTCTAAATTCATTCTTATTTCTCACCACATTCTCATTAGAACAATTCCCTATATATATATAAGTTAAACAAATTGTCTAAATTTTTTTCGTCCAAACTTTATCAATATCACTATTAATAACGATTAATTTAACTATTAATTACATTAATATATTTATATATATAGATATATGTATATGTAATTAATTCGTTTAAATTTTTTCTAAATTAATTAACCAATTTAATTTAGTGTCAATCAATGGATTTTCAATTTCAATTTTAATAATTTGTGTAGATATTCACATATTTTTTATTTAAAGATAATTAATTTAGATACAAAACTAGCACGCATCTTATAAGTGTAGATATTACTATACGTGTATACATTAAAAAGCAAATTCTCCTGTACAACTTGTACGGTTGTACCATACAATATGATGGTGCAAAGAAAACATATATATTAATGGATGAGAGTAATCCCTAACTGAGTATCTAGCTCAGTTGATTATAACATGCGTCTTGTATCTACAAGGTTACGAGTTTGAATCTGACATGCAACGACATAATTTTTCCTTCTTCAATTCGGTCCAATTCGCCTGGACCATTTTTTTTGTCTAAACCCTTTCCGACCACATTCTAAAGTATCATTTGCATGCATTAAAAATATCATTTTCTGTTATTAGAAGTATCATTACAAAGTATCATTTGCAAATGATCATTTAAGGACCTATGCTAATGCAATCTAATTTCATAACCAAAATAAACCAGACACACATAACAATACCCCTCTTAAGCTCTAAGAATGTATTCTTGCTTTCATCATCGACTCCCACACCAGAAGATGCATTTTTCTGACCAAGTTTATCAAACACAATCATAAATCTATCCTAAACTCTTAAATTCAAGTGATTTTAAAATGTTAAAAAAGAGTTAGAAACAGAATTTCACAATAATGAATTGCATTGCCATCAATATTTCCTCACAACTTGATATTACAACATCTAATCTATCATTGGATCCGAGAAAAACAACTAAAAAATTAGACATGGGAAGGGTGAATCTAAGCAAGCAAGATCGTGAAGAATAAACAGAATTGGATACAACGTATGACGAATTCGAGTGGTGAGCGACCAGCTTTTATAGCGGCGTGGCAGAAGGCTTCTTCCCAGAGCTAGCGGCGCTCCAACATCATCAAGCAGGGATGTCAAAGGCCGCCGATGTGCGGTGTCATAGCCAAAACCCATCTTCGTCGCCTCGTGAGTGGTTAACGATTCCTCTTGAGCTTGTTGACGATGGTGATGACTGAAGATTGGGAGAGGGAAAGAGAACGATATTAAGAGGGAGAGAGAGAGGAAAATAGTGGTTGATATTAGGGTTTAGGGTGAGTAGGGGGAGTCTGGGTGGTTGGGTCTAAGCGGGTCGAGGGCCGGGTCCAACACATTTGTATGGTACAACTTGTTTTACATGATACCACCTCATATTAAAATATGGTAGTCAAATTAGATACTCCCTCCGTCCTATAAAAATATGCATAGTTTGGGACGACACAGGTTTTAAGAAAACCTATAAAGTGTAGTGTAAGTGGAGAAAATGTCTCACATTGATTGTGATGTTTAGTGAGAGAATTATTACTATAAATGGGTTAGCATGTTTTTATGGGACGAACGAAAAAAGAAAACTATGCATGTTTTTATGGGATGGAGGGAGTATATCTTATGTATCTGCTGTAGAATTTATTGCATTCGCTGTCAAATTTACTGCGTTAAAAAAAAAAAAAAGAATCGCTCCCTTCAGGATTAGAACACAGATACTGCATTCATTCACCAAGATGATGTATTCACCGTAAATTTTGATGATCGAATGACTGTAAATGGTACTATGTTCTTATTTTATTTAGTGGTTCTTATTTGAACTTCTCTCTCTCTCTCTCTCTCTCTCTATATATATATATATATATATATATATATAGGGTGCGGTTATAGTGAGAACCACACTTATTGTGAGAACATAAGAATCATTAAAATCAATGCATCTACTATATAAATTAATGCATTCGCTATTAAATTTAATGCATCCGAAAATAATAAATTTTTTGCTCCATTCAGGATTCGAACCCAGGATCTGCATTCATCCACCAACATGATGCATCCACCGTAGATCTTGATGATCGAATGGTTTAAAATGGTTCTCTATTCTAATTTTATTTAGTGGTTCTTATTTGAACCTCTCCCTATATACATACATATATATATATATATATATATATATATAGAGATAGGGAATGACTACCGTGAAAACACTTCTTAAAATAAAAATAAAAATATTTTTTAATGTACGAATTTTATGTAGAACACGTATGAATTCATCCAACAAGGTTACGAATTGTGAAAAATAAATTTTTGCTACCTTTGGAATTCGAACTCAGGACCACAAATTCATCCAACAGGGTTACAAATCAACCGTAGATCTTGATGATCTAAGGGCTGAAAATTGTTTATATTTTATATTTTAAGAAGTGTTTTTATTTTAGCCCATAAAAACACTTCTTAAAATATTGTTCTTAAGTATATACTATATAGATCTAAATTTGGACCACAATTTATGTTTATGTGGCGCACTAAGAACTCGACATATGACACAAGCCTTCCAAGTCAAAATACACGAAGGGTAAAATAAGAATACAAATAAGAATTTGTATTCATGTTTTACCCCTCCATGTATTTGACTTGGAAGGCCTATGTCACGTGTCACGTTTATATATTTGCATTACAACTTTATAGAATTGGTAAAATACTGAAATTCACTAATAATTTGTGAATTTATAGCCAATTAACGTCTTAAAAAAATATATTATGAAATACATATCTATAAAAAGTAATTAAAATTCTTTCAAAATATTTTGGTGAAATTTTTTAAAAAATATCTAAATAAATAATGATCATTAGATAAGATAAAAAGATATTTTGTCAAGATCTTCGTCATTCATTTTATGTGGCACCAACTATAAAATTAGAGCTATTTTATACAATATAAGAAATTTATTGTAGAATTTTTATTTTCTAAATATAATATATTTAAAAAATATAAATTATTTTTTAATTAAATAGGTAATACTGTGCATAATGAATCGCACGAAAATAAAACTAGTTTGTAATAAAGTGAAAGTATTGAAAGACAAAAAAAAAAGTTTTATATTGTTGATTCAATGTCACTCCCATAGTAATAATTATTTTACATTACAATTAGATCATTTGTGTAGTATATTTCTTTCTAAATTTTTAACAATTAAACATTCCTTAATAAATTTTCGACAATTAAATCATTTGTGTACTATATTCATTTCTAAATTTTCAACAATTAAACATTACATACAGGAGATAATGTCAGTGTTTGAAACTAAATTATCCAAAAAAGAACTTACAAACTTGTTATGAACCCAAAATGAATTTTAAGAAATTACGAATCAAAGAAATTTTAAGAGTTATCTAAAAACAAATATTGAAATATATTTCAAATTATTGTAACAAAAAATGTCAACTTAATTGAGCATTCAAATCAATTTTAAATACGCATCCATGTGGTGTATACAAAAATATGTAGTATTATTTTGAAGTTTAAAATTAGCACCATAATCACTAAACATGTCCCTAAACATCATTACAGTAAAAACAAACATTGTCCTAATTTCACATGGCAATTTTTTCAAGGCAAATAAATCTCTTACTTCAGAATTTTAACGGTTGTTCTTCATCAGAGACGAACTTGGTTACTCATGGCTCGATTATAAATAAAGGCTGCAAAAGAAAAATAAATTATAAGAAAGCGATATAGCAGGTATATGGATGATTTTCATATATCGACTTATATTCTCATTACTATTAATTTGTGCATTACTTGAAGGAAATATGACCAGTTTCGATATCAAAGCTTTTTTAGTATTGTATTAGTAGATTCCCACACAACCACACGACTACAACTATGATACGAAATTCAAAATGTAATTGCGATGATACGAAATCCAAAATGCAATTGCGAATAAGGGTGGAAAAAGAAAACGATTTACCATATTCAAAATGGAATTGCAAATAAGAGTGGAAAAAGAAAACAATTTACCATATCTAAGCTGACTGGTTTTCCGTCATCTACAAGAATCTCAACTACGGTGCCAGAGTGATCAGCCTGAAAAAATAAATGAATAAATAAATAAAGATATCCCAAGATTATTGTATCTTGGAATGTCATATAGAAAGAAATTTTTGAAACGAAGATGAGCAATTTTCAACACTCAAAAGACATGTTAGAAATTTTTGAAATGAAGATGAGCAATTTTTAGCACTTAGAAGACATGGAATTGAATATCTGAAATGCAAAGAAAATAGGTATAATTAGCTGAACAAGTTTATATTACTTCCAGATAACAAAATCATAAAGCTGCCACATGTTAATATATTTCGAGAATTTCATCATCGCTACAACATTTTTAAGCAATATAGAATCAACAATCTCTCGGAGCTTATCCATAAACCTTCAAAAGATCCCTCAAGCTGAATCACCTAATTCAAGTATTTCATGTACTTCAAACTTCAAACTACTTATGCAGACATGTATCCACCAATAAACAAGAACATAGAAATGCGAATAAATGCTTTGCAAGAGATTGAAGCTCACCTCAATATCATTCATCAGTTTCATAGCCTCAATAATGCATATTACCTGTCCCTTTTGCACCTTATCCCCAACCTAGAAAATCCAGGAAAAAAGAAAAAGCAAATATACAATCATGTAGTAGCTAACAACCAGAGTTTCATGTATCAGATAAAAATAAAACGGTTTTCACTGTTTTTTTTTTTGTCTTTGTTAACTTAGATTAAAATAAAGTTCAGCAGTTTTAAACATAAAAGTATTGGGTATGTATTATGTCAGGCACCATTGCAACAATACTCAGAAGATAAAACATTAAGAATACTCAGAAGATTTAGATATGGAAAAATGAGAAAGTCCCCTCCCAGACACATACTCCGAGCTCACAACATATACGTCTCTAGTGATATATGAGAAATAGGCATTATTATATATGTAAATATCTACTATATGTAACTTTAGATAGATATCTTCGTGTATGTTGTATTTCATGCAAACCTTCACAAAAGGTGGTGCACCAGGAGCTGGAGAACGGTAGAAGTTTCCAGCCATTGGGCATTTAAATGGGGGACATGATGATTTTGATTTTGTTGGTGCAGGTGCTGAAGTGGGAGATGACGGTCTAGAGGCCACAGATGCTGGAGCAGGAGTGCTTGGTGATAGTTCAGACTGGTATGTAGGAGGTGGCGTAAAGTAAACAGGAGCTGGAATTGATGGCTGCGGCAGTGCTTCCTTTTTCCGGATAAGAATTTCACAATCCAATTGTTTAAGCTGCAACTCCACAATATCTTTTGAATCTACAAGCCTGGCCATGCGAGGAAATGGAAAAGTTTTGATATAGAGTGAATGAGAAAGCTACCAGATTCTAATGCAATTTGGTTAACATACTTGACAAGATCTGACACTTGGTTCATAAAAGTTGAAACAGAAGATGCATCAGGAACTTCATCTGGCTTTTCAGATTCTAGAATAGGCACTCTCTCTAGAGCTGGGGTAGCATTTGAAACTTTTTCGACCACAACCTAGTTGAAGTAGGGAATAATCTTAGCTCTATCCTTGAAGTTGAGGAAACTCAAGTATAGAAGAACTGAAAAGCAAATAAAGAAAACGGAAACTGGCTATACCAACATCACGGTTTATCTTACCTGACTAAGCTGAGCACAGACCTTAAAGGCATCTGATTGGCTGCGGCTACATCCCTGCTGAAAAGGAGGAACTTTAAGCTTATCGTTGTTATCTACAAATAAAACTTCATTGTTTCTATCTTCTCTACACTGCAATGTTCAACGATATTCCCACAACTAAACTTGTTAAAGGACAGGAAATACTCAGAGAAACCCAAGTCCTTCCATCTCCAGCTTAGGTTGATCTGTGAAATTGAACAACATCTAAACACTGGGACATTAATGCAACCTATATTCAACCACTAACTCTTTCAGTTCCATTTAGAAAGCAATGGTTAGATATTAAACTCATGTACAATATTCATGATACTTTGCCACTAAACCAAGAATTTACTTTTCAAATTATGGAAACACATTAACCATCAATTGGATTGTGCATAAATCTGTGAAGAGATCAAGATTGCTATGCGAAACTGAACATGCATAAAAGAAATCTTTATGTGTTATCTGAACAAGCGCTCTCAGATTTCCGACTTCTTTTGAATCTTCATACAGTCTTGATAAATCACTTCATAAAAAGGCTTGTAATTTAGTGACTAATTTTTATTTTTATTTTCCACCGGAACTAATTGAATATCTGGAATGTGTTAATTGTGGGCTGTCATAGTCACTCAAAGGAGGCTACTACATGAATTTATTATTAATTTGAGAATGTCTATTACTGCATCAAGATGAACGTATTGACTTCACTGCTGATGGAGATTGGAGACCAATGGTTAGCACGATGCCTTCTCCTTGTTTTCATGTTGTCGTATTCACATGAAATAGATATATACTGTTTATATCACATGTCAGTTCATACAAACTCAACTCAACTTTATGTTTAAATAGCCGTATGTATGACTTGCAATCAAAATTCACAGCGGAATCAAAGTTCAAGACACTTTAGCAGTTCAACTAAGCTAGAGTATTACTCAAATTCAATCTACAAAATTGCATTCATACATGATACTACTTGCATAACTTAACTAAACAGCTAGAGAAAGCAATTTTTCCAGAACTAAAAAGAAAGGACCTGAAACTGAGTTGTTGTTGTCAGTGCAGGAGTTGATCTGGAATCAGATCGAGGAAAGGAAGCAACACAGTGCCGTCTTTGAGCCGGCTGAGATGAAGCGGGCAGCAGAGGCGAAACCTTCGGGCAAGGGACGCTAAAAGACGCCATTGATGATTGTTGGTTCACCAACAAAAGTAAACAATAAATGAGCGGAAAGAAATTGCAGTGGTAGATGTGAATCCGAGGGAAGAATTAGTAGGGAGAAGTGGGCGATAAGAATGAAGTCGTGAGAGAGGAGGCGATGCGGTCGAGGGTGTCGGAGAGGGAACGGTGTCGTTTTCATGTGGCCGCTTTTCCCTCCATAAGGCCGATTCAATGTGGTGGTTTAACCAACGTGGAACTATCCACATTTTCGGCCCATTTAATAATTGCCGGGGACATTTCTAACTAACACAAGTTTTCTACCTATTTCAAATTTTGGTTAAATACCAAAGACAATCCAAGCTTCTCACCCTTGGAGTAAAAATAATTCTATGAAAATTAATCTATCTATTTAATGGACGTTGAACGATTGTTCAAAAATAAATTTTTATTTTTTTAAATATGTGGGGACCACTCCAACATTTAGAGATGTGCAGCAAGATTTCACCTATATCTCTCTTCTTCATCCTCCCCTTGGCCTGGATGTACCCCCATTCGTACCAGAGCCGCGACAACGATGTGTAAGTGATGGAGCGTCATCCGTGATGCCTCCACGTGCTCCGACGACAGCTGCAGATTTTTCTGTAACTCGTCGATCACCGCCCGCCCCCGATTAGAGTGTAGAGGAAGAGGAGCTGCTCTGACGCCAGAAGTACCAAGGGGATCGTCGTGATGTTCGATTTCAGCGTTTTTGTCGGCGATCACCATCAGATCTTTTGATAGGTTTATGCCGACCTTTCCCTGGGGATCTTCCTACTTGTACACGCACGTGTACGCCTTTGGTTGCGCCGCTTGTTGGAAAGGAGAATGCCAGTGGTACCCATGCGAAAGAGACAATTTGAGAGGAGCACTGCGCACTCCGAGCCCTTCTAATAATTATGGGTAATAATCTCAGTATTGATGACAAACTCGTTAGAATTAGGGTGAATCTGTAATAAATCCCTAGCTATGTCAATTGAAATCAAACCGGCACTACAACCCATGCCGGAGAGGTTGTAGCTCTTTATATTACTCCGAGTTTGTATTTCTTAACAATCATGGGAGATAGAGATGGAATGGGGGAGAAGAGGTTGTAGTTGACTATAAGAATGTCAATGTCTTTAGGCTTGATGGAGGTTTTGTGCATGAAGGAGTCGACGGTGGAAAAGATGATTATTTGAGCCTCTCTGCAGGCGGCTTCCATGGTGGGCGTGGGGGGAAATGTAGTGGATGGCCCTAGGGAGGTAGGTCTCCTGCTAAGATGGAGCGTTCGAGGATGCGCATTTGGAAGTCGATGCTTTTAGGATTGTCTTTGAGACCCCACGAACGACCACTTAACATATGTTATGTAGATAGATTAATTTGCATACTAATAGAAACCCTGGGATGTTAAACGCCACAAACGTCGTTATAGGATTATTTTTGCTCCAAGAGTGACAACCATGGGGTTGTATTTAGTATTTGACCCGTTAAATTTTTATATGTCACAATAAGTATAAATAATAATTTGAGTGTTTAATATGAATATATGTTTTTCCCACCATGTCTATTCGAGTTGGTATATATCTCCCAAAGATATCCTAGCTAGCTTATGCTCACTTTGTCTCACGATTGTTGTATCACTATTTGGACACGAAAATTAAGAATAAGATGTAAATTGATAAGGCGGTAGGACTCATACTATCACACTTTTTAAAGGGTTAATTGTTACTTCTTCTTCTTCTTTTTTTTTTAAAAAAAAAATGGGTGGGGTCAATAATAATGAGACAATCCAAAATAATAAGTGGGGACAACAATAGTGGGACCAAGGGAATATATTAACAATTTTCCATTATAATGTTATTTACCCCATTACAATATGTATTACTATTATTTTTATATATTTTGGGTAGGGTGAAGGGGTGTGCAGAAAGGCAAGAGCAAAATGCAACAACTAGTAATATATTTGTTGTACGATTGGAATTTTCAAATATATTATCTGTGTAGTTGTTGAATCGAATTGGCTCGAGTAAGTATGTTTTAGATTAATTTCGATTTGATCAAATTCTAGATTATGTATTTCCCAGTCATAGTTATCAAGCAAGTAAAATAAATAAATAATAATAATTGATTTAAATTAATAGTTGGTGCATATGTTCATTATTTTATCCATTTATTATTATACTTAGGTTTTTTTCCACCAAGTTTTGAACGATCTTGCTTTATTTCCTTTTTTCAGAGGAAAACGAAAAGAGTTGAATTTATTTAATTTTAGGTTATGTTTATCTACAGAATTTAAACAACTATATTGACAAAAGCTTTGTATTTGCCTATGTAGTAGTTTAGTTTGATTCTCGCGTTCGTGTATATATCAGTTGATTATCAACTACGACGCTTACGACCATATATAAATAACAAAGTACGAACTTATCAAACTTTGTTGAAATTATAACGATGATAACTTGGGGAAAATTGGCAATGATTATTTGGCCTGATAACAATAGAATAAAATAAAAACAATGCCTTGCAACTTTTATTGTAATCTTGCCAATTCTTTTTAGTTTTGAAAAAAATTAAATAAATGTCTTGTGTTGATTTTTAAAGGCTATTAGGCCATATATCGTATTTTTTATTTATGAAGAATTGGCAACGGTATATGAGATCTCGAACGCAAAGTTGAGTGCGACATCACATGTTGAATGTCGCCATGTAGCATTTAAGAAGTATTGCTATTGAGCTTCTAAAACATTGTATTTGACTCTTTATTTTAACTCAACTTTTTGAGTCCCCGTGACTAAGGCCTAAAGTGCAATTAAAGATGTGTTCTCTTTTGTTACAAATTTATCATTATAAGAAAAGTCCCTTTAAATCCCTCCTTTGTTTCCCTCATCAACGCATATATCTAAGATCAGTATTGTTGTGGAATTGTTCGGGAAGACAATCAACGCAGCAAGAACGTAAAAGAAAAGAACACGGAGGCGATTTACGTGGTTCGGATTTTTCAATCCTACATCCACGGTGCAGAAACAATCAATTTTATTTCACTATGAACACTCAAGAACTTTACAATTACAATTGAGAACACTCAACACTAGAAGAAGTGTATAGCCTACAAATCTATCAAGATTGTTATAATTCCTCACTCTCAACTAGTTTACAGTAATGGAAATTCTTAAGCTTCAACTCAACAACTAACCTAAGTATTTAAACAAAAGAAATAGCAGTTGAGAAGATTTGAGCTACGCGCCGACTTCTGGAATGAAGGAACAAATCCGTTGGATTTGTTGTAACTAACCTAAAACTGAACTCCCTTAACTCTTGCATATTTGCTAACTGATCCCTCAGCTATAGACTAAACACCCGCGCGTTTACCAGTCAGAGGACTCGAAGACACCAGAGGAAACAATATGCCAGCGGAGTCAAAGTCAGAGAACTCATGCCAGAGGAATCGAATGCCCGAATGCCAGAGCAGCGAAGTCACATCACCAGAGAACTCAGGTTCAGAGAACTCAAGTCCAGAGCCGTGCAAAGCATCACCAGAGAAATCAAATCCAGAGCAGCGAAATCTCCATTCCGCTGGTGACCCATTTCTCTGGCGAGACCAGAGAAACCGTGTAGACTAATTGTATGTAGATACTTTACTCACAATTCTCCACCTTATCTAATACAATTAGAATACACCGAACTACCTGCAAGAATTAGACAAACAACTTGCTCTCCTCGAGAGAGCTCATACCAATCAAAGAACAACACTTTTGGAACTTAACAGTTGGTAATGCTTTAGTAAGCACATCTGCAGTCGCAGCAAAGATGGAGGGAGAATGGAGGGAGGTGAGAAGGAGAAACGCAACTCCAAAGCGTGCGACGGCGGGAGCCCAGTTCAACACCAAGCTCAACGGTGGCCGTCCAGATATGACGAACATTGCGGAGGTTGACACCTTCTTTTTCACCAATTTCCCAGAAGGAACTTGGTTCGACTCGCTGAGCAGAAGCTTTAATAAGATTGGTAAGGTTATTGATCTTTTTTGCCCCAAGAAGAGAGACTCTAGAGGAAAACCCTTCGGTTTCGTTCGGTTTGAGAAGGGCCAAGACAAGGAAAGACTTCTCGAAGATTTGAATAATACCTGGTTTGGGAGTTACAAAATTAGAGCATACATCCCAAGGTTCGATAGACCTTCTGCAGGCGGAGGGAAGGTGCTAAAGGACTTTGGAAAACAAGATGGTGTCATGGAGAAGACTGTTCTCGCTGAAAAAGGAAAAAAGAGGAGCTCTTTCTACATACCCCCTAGAATGAGGGAGAATGGAAAATCTTATGCGGAAGTCATTGATGGAAAATCCAAACCCCCGCATCCTCCCGCTGATGAGGTTTTAGGTTTCCAATCAAATGAGGAGGACACGAATTGGCTCAAGCAAGCCTTTACGGGATTCGTCAAATCAGAGTTTGCATGGGAAGATATTGAAGAAGAAATTAACAGTGAATGCTCCCCTCTTTTAAAGGTTTCCACTTTGGGGGGAAATATGGTACTGATTCAAAGCAGGAACCTCTCGCCGGTCAGCGAACTTCTGAAGGAGATGGACGAATGAAGCAGCTTTTGGTTCGACTGGATCAGACCATGGAGGTATATCGACGTCTGCGCTCAGAGGTCTGTTTGGACCAAATGGCTGGGAGTTCCCTTGCAGGCATGGAACAATAGGTTTTTCGAATCTGTAGGGGCTCGACAGGGAATGGTTTTGAAGGTTCATGATTTAACAAAAAACAAAGAACGTCTGGACGCAGCCTATATCCAAATCTCTACTGGTCTCTCTTCCCTGAACAAAGTTTTGGAGTGCTTGATCGACGGAGCACATTTTAAAATCCGTATCGAGGAAGTTTCCGATCACCTCCTCCAGGAAATTTCCAACATCCTAGAAGAGACCTCCGAGTCTGAAGTTTTTTCGGAAGAAGAGGAAGAATTGGGCGTCTCTGTTTTTCCGGCTAAAGCTCAGATTCACGACAGCAAGGAATCTCCCGGCGGCGTCTCTTCTGGCCAAAGATCGGTTCAGATGGCCCATCCGTCCTCCCCCAATGGGTTTTCAGACGTTTCAGTTCCCGAGACGGATTGCATGCGGGCAGGTAACCAACAATCATTCGGGTCCAAGGTCCAAGAAACCCCCTATTAACGGTTACGCTGACACCTTGTACGAGGAGGCGCCATCTACAGGTGGCTCTCGCTCGGTTCCCAATGACAACCCTACTGCCTCGCCACATGTCCAACTAGTTGAGCCGAGTTCTTCAAGCCCAAACTTTGAAGTTGAGCCCACAAAGCTCTCCTCGGACGGGCCCCTAAAACCTTTTGTTTGTTCTAAAACTGGAGAAGACTCTCAGCCCATCAATGTTGGGCCGGATACAACCCATCTTCCCTCCGAGACTGCTTTACGTTCACCTAGCCCAACAGGAGTGGGAGCACTTGGGAGTAGACAAGAAAAGAAGGGGTGTAGACAAGCGACTCAAAAAAAGAAAATAAGAGGGGAGATCTCGATCAAATTGGGGCTGAATCGATTTCTGCATAAAAAAGGTAAGAAAATCTCCTCTAAATTCGGCTCTACAAGAATTGGAGAAGACAATGGAAAGGAGAATCAGGAGCTCCCCGAAGCAGAAGAGGAAATCCCGCTGGGAAACGGGGATCGGCCCCCAAGATTAGATTTGTTGGCTCCAATTTCAGTCTGCCCTTCTCAAAATCTTGATGAAGCCTTACAAATTTGGAAGTTCGGGAAGGAGCTCGGGCTACAGAGCAATCAGGAAGATTTAGCTATGGCAAAAGAAATCGCCGGTATTGAAGACGCAAAAAGGGCTCAGGAGACATCTAACCAAGGTTACCAATGAAAGTCTTGTCCTATAATATAAGAGAGCTGGGGAGCAAGTTAAAAAAAAGGGAGATCAGGGAAACAATCCAGAGCAAGGGAGTTGATGTTTGCTTCATTCAAGAAACAAAATTGGGGAATGGAGGCGACCTCGATCTTAAATCTTTGTGGGGCTTGGATAATCTTGGACATGCTGACCGAAAAGCTGAAGGGAGATCGGGAGGGATTCTCACTCTTTGGAATCCGTTGAAATTCACATGTTCCAGCCAGTGGGAAGTCGAAGGAGCTGTCTTCGTGAACGGTAGATGGAATTCAGGTAACATTGACTGTGTTTTGATTAATGTTTATGCGCCTCAAGCTTTTAATGTCAAAGAAAATCTGTGGGATGTTATTGGAGGGGTGGTGGAGCAGAATCGGGATTGTTGCATTTGTATTGCAGGTGATTTCAATTCAGTCAGGTTGGAGGCAGAAAGAGTGGGCAGGGGAATGCACTTCTCACGCAGAGATATTAAGACTTTCGACAACTTCATCAGAACTAATGAACTGGAAGACATTAGGCTGGCGGGTAGGTACTTCACTTGGTACCAACCACAGGGCTTTTGCAAATCAAAGCTTGATAGGTTTCTGGTTAATGAGAAATGGCTGGAGAAGTGGCCCAACACTTTAGCAAGGGGCTTGGCGAGAACGATCTCGGATCATTGCCCGATCGTGTTGGAAACAAAAGAGGTGGAGTGGGGTCCGAAGCCTTTCCGATTCATCAACGCGTGGACTAACCATCCAGACTTTGAGAAAGTAGTGAGGGAATCTTGGCAAAAAAATGGTATTTCGGGTTGGAGTTGCTTTGTCTTTAAAGAAAAATTGAAAAGACTGAAGGAGGATCTTAAGTCCTGGAACAAATCACACTTTGGTATGATTGAGGACAATATTTCGGGTCTAAAAGCTGATATATCCAAGTGGGATGCAATTGACGATGCTTTGGGGCTAGAGGAAAGCGAAATCTCGAAAAGAAATGAATCGGTGGCCAACTTGCTGATACAACTAAAGAATAGAGACATTCTGCTTTCTCAAAAAGCCAGAGTCGGATGGCTGAAGGAAGGGGATATTAATAGCGGGCTCTACCATAAAGCAATAAGGGGCAGAAGGATTAGGAACGGTTTCTCTGGTCTTTTTGTCAACGATAGATGGGTGGATGAGCCCTATGAAGTTAAAAAAGCTGTGAGAGATCATTTTGCAGCTCAGTTTAGACAAAGCTCTGGCCTCCGACCCTCTCTCCCTGATGATTTTTTCCAGAAAAAAATCCCGGTGGATTCAAGGGAGTGGCTCGAATCACAATTTTCTGAAGCTGAGATCAAAGCGGCGGTGTGGGAATGTGACAGCAATAAAAGTCCCGGCCCCGATGGTTTTAATTTCCACTTTCTGAAAAGTTGTTGGAACATCATCAAGGACGATCTCCGAGAGGTGTTCAAAGAGTTTCACAAAAACGGAAAGCTGGCCCGAGGTTGCAACCCTTCGTTCATCGTGCTTATCCCTAAGAAAGTGACGGCAGCCGAGTTGAAAGACTACCGGCCAATATCTCTCATCAATTGCCTCTACAAAGTTATAGCTAAACTCTTGGCTTCAAGGATGAAGCAGGTGATGCACTTTTTGATCTCAGACTGCCAAACTGCCTTTTTGGAAGGGAGGTTTATTCTCGATGGTGTGGTGGCGCTTAATGAGATCATTGAAGATGCGAAAAGGAGAAAGAAAGGCATCACCCTCTTCAAGGTGGACTTTGCTAAGGCGTATGATACTGTTAACTGGTCTTTTCTTGACTCTTTGCTTGACAAAATGAATTTTAGCCCCAAATGGAGAAGATGGATTTCAGGGTGTATCAGTTCAGCTTCGGCTAATGTGTTGGTGAACGGAAGCCCCTCGGGAGAGTTTAAGCTTGAGAGGGGACTGAGACAAGGCGATCCACTCTCACCTTTCCTTTTCCTTATAGTTGCTGAAGGTCTGAATCTGCTTATTGAAAGAGCTAAGTCCAAAGGTCTAGTGGAACCAGTCAAGGTGGGTAACAACGGCTTCAACATATCACATCTGCAATATGCAGATGATACGATGCTTGTGGCGTCAGATAAAAAAGAGAACGCTTGGGCTTTCAAAAGCATCCTTAAGCTTTTTGAATTGTTATCAGGGCTAAAGGTTAATTTTGACAAAAGCTGTTTCTTCGGGGTGGGAATTGACAAGGAAATTATTGTAGAAACAGCGGCGCAAATCAACTGCAATGTCGGGGTGCTGCCCACCAATTACCTTGGAGTTCCGATTGGGTCTCGCTTCTCTCGCACAACGGATTGGACCTTCGTGGTGGATAAGATTAAGAAGAAGATCGAGAAATGGAAAGATCGAAAGCTTTCCTTTGCAGGAAGGGTCACCTTAGCGAGATCAGTGCTGTCATCTCTTCCGATATTTCTTCTTTCCTTTTCTCTCCTCCCAAAGAAAACCTTGGCCGAGATTAGATCGCTGATTTGTAAGTTCATTTGGGGTGGAAGAGTTGAGGAGGCTAGGAAGATTCATTGGGTCAAGTGGGAGACACTTTGTGCAGATTTCGAAGAAGGGGGGTTCGGCCTTAAAGATCTGGATAGCTTCAACAAAGCTCTTATGAGTAAATGGATTTGGAGATTCTTAACTGAGAAAGAAACCTTTTGGGTTAAAGTGGTCAGGAACTGCAAGGGAGATATTGAATGGGACGAAGAAGGTTTTCGAATCAAAGGGAACAGGGGCAAGAGACCGAGCTGGTGGAATAGGGTGCTGGAGCTGAGCAGAGGGGTGAGGGGGACTTGGTTCAGAGAAAATCTGGAAAACCAACTCGGGGACAGAGAGACGATTTCCTTTTGGCATAATAATTGGGCTGGGGATAAGGCACTGAAGCAGCTCTTCCCAAGACTATTTCGTCTGAGTAACAATAAAGAAGGGACAATCAGTAGCATGGGGGAGTGGATTGACGGGGTGTGGGTCTGGTCTTTGAATTGGATCCGAGGCTTACGCGCGAGAGATGAAGAACAGGTGTCCTTCCTCAAAGCGCATATCAATAACTTTGCCTTGGTGGCTGGGAGAAACGATGAGTGGAAATGGAAAGCAAACTCCAATGGTGAGTTCACAGTTAAAACGGCGTACAGAGCTATTAGGAAGGCAGCTGCTTCGAACGAGACTGGGGGAAAAAAACTTGAGTTCTCTCTCATTTGGAACACTCCGGCAGCACACAAAGCTAAAACAACGGCGTGGAGAGTGTTGATGGGAAGAATGGCAACATGTGAAAATTTGCTGAAAAGGAACGTTATCATTCCGACCCAAGATATCACATGTGTACTCTGTCAAGAGAAGACCGAAGACTCAAATCACCTTTTCTTCTCCTGTCAAAAAACAACAGAAGTATGGTATGATCTCCTTTTGTGGAATGGGAAATCGGCAGCTTTACATTCAAGTGCGAGCAAGCATCTGATGGGCTTCTGCAATATCGGTCACAAGAAGGATATTCTTTCTCTGACTGGTATTTGGATTTGTACTGTCTGGTGCATTTGGAAAAAAAGGAACGAGGTTCGGTTCAACCATGGTAAGTGGAGCAGGGATGGAGTAACAGCTGAGATCAAGTCACACATTTGGAGTTGGAAGCAGGTGTTCTCTAAGTATGGGAGCTCAGCTGATCTTTCCTTCAGAGATTGGTTCAAAGCTGTTTCTCTTGCAAACTGATGTTGGGCTCGGTTCTGTCTAATCCCTCTTGTCCTTTTTTTTTCGGTCTCTCTGTGGGCTGTTGTTTTCCTTTATTGTGGGGGGTACTCCTGGTACCTTTCCATTGATTAATAAAATTCCCTTTTCCGATCAAAAAAAAAAAGTAAGCACATCTGCAGCATTATCATCAGTTGAAACTTTCTTGACTACCACATCACCTTTTTCCACCAAATCTCTCACAAAATGAAATTTAACATCTATATGTTTAGACCTCTCATGAAAAGATTGATGTTTAACGAGATGAATGGCACTTTGATTATCACAAAGAATAGAGACAACCTGTTGATTAATGCCTAACTCAGATAGCATACCTTTCAGCCATATACCTTCTTTCACTGCTTCTGTAACAGCAATAAATTCAGCTTCTGTAGTGGAAAGAGCTACCACAGATTGTAGTGTAGATTTCCAGCTCACTGCTGTTCTATAAAGTGTAAATACATATCCAGATTGGGACTTCCTTGTATCTGTACTTCCTGCATAACCCGAGTCAGTAAAGCCAACTAAAACTTGTTCTAAATTAGTGGCTCCACCTTGAAACATAATTCCTTTATTAACAGTTGCTTTCAAGTATCTTAATACTCCTTTTAAAGCATCCCAGTGTGCCTTACATGTACCTGCTTACAAGACTTACAGCATAAGCCAAATCAGGCCGAGTACAAAGCATAGAATACATGATGCTTCCTACCAAATTTGCATAAAGAATAACACTCGTGTCTTTAATTTCTTCAATAGTAACAGGACATTGCTTATTAGACAATTGAATATGTTGAGCTATAGGAACCTGAGCAACTTTTGCTTCATTCATATTGAATTTTAACAAAACTTTCTTCAAGTAATCAGATTGAACAAGCATAAGTTTCATATTTTTCCTATCTCGCTTGATATCCATACCAAGAATTCTTCTAGCAGTCCCTAGATCTTTCATATCAAATTCAGCACTCAGTGATTGCTTTACTTTATCAATCTCATAACTAGAACTACTAGCAATAAGCATATCATCAACATACAAGAGTAAGTAAACAACCACAGACTCAGCAACTTCTTTCAAGTATACACATCTATCATGCAATGTTCTCTTGAAACCTATACTTATCATGAATTCATCAAACCTTTTATTCCACTGTCTTGGACTTTGCTTCAGTCCATACAAAGACTTTTTCAAGAGACATACCTGACCTTCACAGCCAGCTACTTCAAATCCCTCTGGTTGATTCATGTATATAGTTTCCTCTAACTCACCATTTAGAAAAGCTGTTTTAACATCCATCTGTTGCAATTCTAAATCTAGGTGTGCAGTTAGAGCAAGTATAAGTCTAATAGAGCAGTGTTTAACAACAGGAGAAAAGATTTCATTAAAGTCTATACCTTCTTGCTGAGAGAAACCTCTAGCAACTAACCTTGCTTTATACCTAATTACCTCAATGCCTTTGTGAACCTCCACCTTTTTCTTGTATAACCATCTACATGTTACACATTTCTGGTTCTTAGGTCTGTCCACCAAGATCCAAGTCTTATTTTTCAATAAAGACTCTATTTCCTCCTCCATAGCTTTGATCCATTGCTTGCTTTCAGAGCACTGAATTGCTTCTTTATAAGACCTAGGCTCTCTGTAATTTACCTCTTCAGCTGCTGAGAAAGCAAAACTAACTTGATCTGCTTCAGAGTATCTGGCTGGAGGTTTGATTACTCTTCTAGCTCTGTCTCTCGCTAGATGATACTCACTGAGGTCCTCAGTATTAGCCTGTTGTTGATCATCTTCTTCCTGTTTTATACCTGTCACTTCTGATATTCTAGACACTTTATCATTAATAGGAGTGTTATCACTAGTCTTATCAGTATTTACTTCAACTCCTCTACCAGTAAACTCAGTAGTAGATTGCTCCTTAAGAGGCATTATGTTTTCTTTAAACACTACATCTCTACTGACTAGGAGTTTTTCCTTTCCAGATTCTATGCACCAGAGCCTATACCCTTTAACCCTTGTTGGATATCCCACCATAACACATTTCAATGCTCGGGGTTCCAACTTATCCTGCCTAACATGCATATATGCTAAGCATCCAAATTTCCTCAAGTTTGAGTAATCTGCAGCCCTACCAGTCCACAGTTCTTCAGGGGTTTTAAAATCAATAGCACTAGAAGGGCATCTATTTATAAGATAAGCAGCAGTGGTAACTGCTTCTCCCCAAAATTTAGGTGGCAAACATGAGCTAGAGAGCATACACCTAACTCTCTCAAGGAGAGTTCTATTCATTCTCTCTACAACCCCATTCTGTTGAGGATTTCCAGGTACTGATTTATGTCTTTTAATTCCCCTATCCTTACAAAATTCTTCAAATTTTCCAGAGGTGAATTCTAAGCCATTATCAGTCCTTAAACATTTCAATTTACATCCCTTTTCATTCTCAACAGCACTACACCACTCAACAAATTTATCAAAGGCATCAGACTTGTGTTTTAAAATGTAAACCCAGACTTTCCTAGAGAAATCATCTATTAGAGACATGAAATATACACCTCCACCTATAGTGGTGGTTTTGGATGGACCCCACAGATCACAATGAACATATTGAATAGGTGCAGATGAAACATGTTTGCCAACAGGATATGGGAGTTTCTTGCTTTTACTTAATTCACATGCATCACAAGTGTTCAGTTTTTCATCAGCAGATAAACTCAGTATACCCTGTTTCTTTAGTTCAATTAACCCTTTTTCACTAACATGCCCCAGTCTCTCATGCCACAATTCAATATCACAAGTAGAGGCAATTTCAGACTCACCAACAATAGTTTCAGCAACTAAATGATACAAAGTCTGTTTTCTGGTTCCTTTCAACACAATTTTATCTTCCTTTAAAACATATATATCATTAACACATGATTTAAACTCATAGCCTTTCATTTGTAGTGATCCAAGGGATATCAAATTCCTTTTTAGACTAGGAATATATCTAACTTCAGTTAGGAGCCTTACAGAATTATCATGTAGCTTTAACTTGATTGAACCAATGCCTCTGACAGGGCAGACTTGGTTGTTCCCCAAAACTACAGATCCCAGGTCCTTCATCTGCAAATCAACAAACCAATTCAAGTTAGGACACATATGGAAAGAACACCCTGAATCTAATATCCAACTATTCTTAGTTTTAGAAGATGTGATGTTTAAAGCTTCAGCTTCTTGGATATTTTCAGCAAGGTCGGCAGTGTCTGATGAGCCTTTTTGAGCTTGTTTTCTTTTCCAGCTGTAGCAGTCTTTCTTGATATGCCCTGGTTTCTTGCAGAAGTGGCACTTCTTGGTTTCCTTCTCATCATCCTCCTTCTTCCCTGATCCTCCCTTCTTTTCTTTGAAGGGCTTCTTGAATTTTGCTTTGTTGAACTTTGCTTTGACATTGAGGCTTTCACTTACGGTTTCTTGCCTGCCATCAGATGCCTTTTGCAACTCCCTAGATTTCAAGGCATTCATGACTTCATCCAGGGAGATAGCAGTTTCCCTCCCATACAGCATGGCATCCCTCATGTTGTCATAGGATTTGGGCAGGGCACTCAGGAGCTGGATTGCCTTGTCTTCATCTTCTAGCTTTACATCAATATCAGCCAAATCATCAACGACTTTATTGAATTCATCCAGTTGATCAGATAGATTCTTCTCCTCTGAAACTATGAAGGAATACAACCTCTTCTTCAAGAAGAGCCGATTTGCCAGAGACTTAGTCATGTAAAGACTCTCCAGTTTAACCCATACTGCAGCTGCAGTGTCTTCTTTTGACACTTCTCTCAGCACTTTATCTCCCAGATGTAGGATGATAGTGCTATGAGCCTTCTTTTGCATTTCAGCGAACTTCGCCTTCCCATCTCCTTCTTTAGGTGCCTTTTCTTGAGTCAGAACATCATCAAGGCCCTGTTGAATGAGAACGGCCCTCATCTTCATTCTCCACAGGGAGAAATCATTCTTCCCTGTGAATTTCTCGGTGTCGAATTTAGCAATCGACATTTGGTAGTGAAAAGAATGGCGATTCCTCCGCCGATCAAGAACTCCACCGAATCAGACTTCCTCCGTTTCAAAACTCGAACAGTTGGTGTGCATCGATCTTCCGCTTCCCACAGACGGCGCCACTTGTTGTGGAATTGTTCGGGAAGACAATCAACGCAGCAAGAACGTAAAAAAAAAGAACACGGAGGCGATTTACGTGGTTCGGATTTTTCAATCCTACATCCACGGTGCAGAAACAATCAATTCTATTTCACTATGAACACTCAAGAACTTTACAATTACAATTGAGAACACTCAACACTAGAAGAAGTGTATAGCCTACAAATCTATCAAGATTGCTATAATTCCTCACTCTCAACTAGTTTACAGTAATGGAAATTCTTAAGCTTCAACTCAACAACTAACCTAAGTATTTAAACAAAAGAAATAGCAGTTGAGAAGATTTGAGCTACGCGCCGACTTCTGGAATGAAGGAACAAATCCGTTGGATTTGTTGTAACTAACCTAAAACTGAACTCCCTTAACTCTTGCATATTTGCTAACTGATCCCTCAGCTATAGACTAAACACCCGCGCGTTTACCAGTCAGAGGACTCGAAGACACCAGAGGAAACAATATGCCAGCGGAGTCAAAGTCAGAGAACTCATGCCAGAGGAATCGAATGCCCGAATGCCAGAGCAGCGAAGTCACATCACCAGAGAACTCAGGTTCAGAGAACTAAGTCCAGAGCCGTGCAAAGCATCACCAGAGAAATCAAATCTAGAGCAGCGAAATCTCCATTCCGCTGGTGACCCATTTCTCTGGCGAGACCAGAGAAACCGTGTAGACTAATTGTATGTAGATACTTTACTCACAAGTATTAATCTCCACAATATTAGAAAGAAAAAAAAATCCAAAATATTTCAATATTTATAATAAATTAAGTTTGTCAAGCCTCTTCCACAGAAAATGGAAATGTATTCCATGTAACCAAAAATAACTACATTCTTATAGACAATACTTGTAAGAAACCGCAGCCAAATGCATCAAAATCTTCATGGACTGCTGAAGAATCACATATTTTCTATTTTCAGTATCAGAAATGCCAAAATAATTTACAGTTTTAGACCCATTACAGTGTATGGTTTTCTTTGCTTCTTTCACCATTTCATATTCTTCGTTGTGTTTACTTAAACATCCATATTAAGCTCATTTGCTTCAAGCACTCGTCTTTCTGCATGTGTTGCTTTGCCTATACATGTTCAGAGAGAGAGAGAGCTAATTTATGTTAATAAAATGATAATAAATGCAACCAAAAAGTGTATTCACATGAATGTGGTTTACTAACTTTACCTCCTTAAATTGGCTTCATGCAGAAAATTGGCCTCACAACAACCATCCAAGGATCATGACTCTTCTCCAAATAATCACTGCAGACAGTTCCGGAAGAATCGGACTCCCTGTTCCCAACATTATCATGATCAAATATAGAACTTGAGGACGTAGTATCACTCACTCACGAAAATTGGCATAGTTGAGTACCTGCAGTGCAAAAACAATGTCTGCTCCGTCAACCTTTAATGTCACTCTTCTCAGCTTATCTTCTCGTGATTGTCCAAGTTTAAGAATTCCCTGCAATTTGAAATGTTTTATTTCCATGAGAATAAGAACATATGTAATACTCAGACATTGTCATGTAGATGTTTGTGTTTGCATGGTCATGAATAACATGTTTTACCTGGTCATCTAGCACCCTGCACATACTTGAAAGTTCCAATATGCCAACTGGAGGGATCGAAGTCGATTTACAAACATCCACGTAATATTTATTTAACTGCAGCAATATAAAGAGTGGCATACCAACGTCAGAAAGGTTAATACTGGTTCAAAAAATTGGTGGAAACTTGAAAGCATACTTCTCCGAGAGTTGTGTCCTTCTTTCCCCCTCGAAAAAGCTTCACAGCTGAGCAGAGTATGATCTGGGAAAATAGCTTTCATTATAAAAGCATATGGATATATAAAGAAAAGTATAAATTGTTCATTACTCATAAGACTGGTGATTAATTTGAATCAAAAGCTTGGACGAGGATTGACTTTGGATCGAACTATTTAACTACATAATGTTATGCCATCATGAAAAATCCCACCATATTGCAAACCTATCCTACCTGTTGATGTTGGGGCAGAGATATAATTGTGTCTACTACTGGCGATTTATACACCTTTGATAATGCAGCAGCAACATGATCTATTCTTACCTGCAAAAGTTCCCAAACCTTTAAAAAGACATAATTGAAATCTTCAAAGTGCATATATGAAATGAAGAGAGGTTTCACAACAGATGTTAAAACACTTTCACAATAGAACATTGTGGGAAGAAATGAGTAAACTAACTATATAATATAATGTTTCTCGTATTACTTACTTGATAAGACATAGTATCATTTCCAGCAGGCTTTTGTTGATCTTCAGTCCCATCTAATGATGATAACATAGAGTCGCCTATTAGCATTTCAATCGCACTCCTGAAAAAACACATTGAACAGTTCTTGTTATGGCAGTTCAGTGGGGACTTAAGCAACACATGGTCTTAATAGTAACCTAATACATTTTCCTAAGGGGCCTAAAATTATGGCATCTCTGTGCAACTGCTCTGGTTTGGAGTCAGTTGAACCTAACATACAAATAGGTATGCAAACATAAGTGTAAAAATATCAACCTGCACACTGCAAGAGCCTTTCTCATATCTCCGGATGCTGCAGCAACTTTCTGCAGAAGTAGAAGAACATCATTCCGAATATTTGTAAGACATGTCAACCTGACCCTTATTAAACACCAGTAAAGGAGCAAGAAATCTGAAGAGAGACTTTAAAAGAGAACCACATGTTTTAATGTTCCAGAAGAAAAGAAATTGAGCTTACCCTGGCACAAAGTTCCAGTGCTTGTGGCTGGAAAACGGTATAGGGAAGTGCCTGTCAAAAGTGCAGTTATGTTAGAGTGCATTATATTTATCCAAGCAAAACAAATTCTAAACTATGCCATCTCAGAGACTACTCCTTTAGATGCATTGTTGATGAGAAGATAGAACGTTCTTTCTATATTTAATTTTCTTTAACCTTCCATTTTCTTTCTATGCTATTCTTTTTATTTGCTTAGATGTGCTTAAAATTAGAGTATGCGAAGAAATGATTAGCAGAATAAAGTAAACAAGAGCCTTCAATCTTTTTTATCCCAGTAGGTCAACAAATGTCTTAGATTTGCATTCAGCGTTCAAAAGTATGTCATGGTAAAAGCTGGAAAATTAAAGGCTTACCCTTAGTCTTTCTTGAAGAATATTGATGATTTGATCTTTGGAGTAGGCACAAAAGGTTATGACCATAGGTTTACCTAGAAAACATATAATACATCAACCAAAAGCTGGGATATTTATGACAACTCTATAGAAAGTACATTCAAAAGAGAGAGGAAACTGCGCTAAGAAGCATAACACTGATTACTAATAAAGAGCACAGGCAAAAATTCACATGTAAGCTAAATCTGACATGAAGTATGTTCTCAAAGAATGAGGTTAGAAGAATTGAGAATGTGAGAAATCAGTAAACTCGATGTACGTAATACCGCAGAAATCCCTTTAGATTGCATTTCGATTGAAGGATTGTAGATCAATTTGATAGCATTGGTGGTTGTTTCCCTAGTAGATTGAAATTCACTAGTTTCATTTTGAATATTTCTTTGACAGATTTGGGTGGTGGATTTCAAGTACATAATACATTCATGTCAAATCCTTGAATTTTCAAACTCCACAAGCTTGAGACAACTTTGGGAGGAAAGCAAACAACAATGAGTGTTTTCAAGAACAAGAACATTCTTGTCTTACAATCTGGTTGGAAAATAATTCAGTAGATCCTCATAATTACATGATTTAGGACTACAACCTCCCACTGAGGAGAGAATTAATAAACAAAAAACAAATGCAGCCAAAATGAATGTAATTAGCAGATACTATAAATGGGCTGATTAAAAACAAGCACTCACAATTTAAAGATTGCAGTTTTGGGATAAACCTGTCGGCCAAGTCAATAGCATTAGCAACCCCTGCATACACAAGATAAAGAGATTAAAACCAACTCTCAGGGTGAATAACTTTATAACTTCAACCTTTTAAGATCTGTTTAATATACCTAGCAAAATACACCGGGAGAAAGGCATAGTTGTTAGCATGAAAAGATCATGAAGCACAGCTCGATCTTTGGTAATCAAATAATCTAGCTCATCAGCTATAACCAATCTGTAACCATTATTGAAGTATTGAGTGAGTTAAAAACAATACAATTCCAAAAACTTGAATTTTTCTCCTACTTAATGGCAACTAGAGACTTACAGAACCAAGAAATAAGCTGTACAAATGGGAACTATCATGCCTTAAGCTTAAGAAACAAGAAAATTGGCCATGCACTCACATCATCTTCATGCCAGGTGTCTGTTGAGAATACAAGTTTTGAATCTGCTGCAAAGATGATGTAGAACAACTAGATTTCTTCCCAGAATGATTTTGCTCGCGAATCTATAAGAGCAAGGTGTTAATACTCTGGGGTCCTGTTTTGAATTCACAAATACATAGCATCAACATACCTTGCTAAAAATCTCATTCATGTTTGCAAGAGAAGTGCAATTGATGGATAATATATCTGGAGGCTGTACACCTTCCTGGATCCCACAGAAAATAAAATGTAAGTGACTGTTAACAAGATGAATCTAATGACTCAAGCTCAAATTCGTTCCCTAATCAAGATCAAAGGAAAAATCTGATTGGGTTTCCTAATTCATGAAACTAACAATTTTTTAATTGGAAAGTCACATTTAATTGTCAGCCTGGACTCAAATTTTTACTTGGCAACCCAAAATTCAGATAGACATAGAATTGATGGCATTAGTGAATTATAGAATCGTAAGTTAACCATTGGATGATTGACAAAGAAATAATGAAACTGAGCAAATATATTACAAAATGAATATCATGCTATCCAAATATGCTATGTGAATAAGAAAAACCAAATTTAGATGCAGCAAGGATGAATACCCCATTTGCCCACTCGACAAGCATCTTTTTTACTTTTTCCATCGACAATGTCTTCCCAGTTCCCGGGCACCCACACACATACAGACTTCCAGCCTTCTCTTCCTTGACGCATTTCTTGCAGAAATCCAAGATCCGGCTCTGCTCATTTTCGCGGCAAACAACATTCATTGGGGCAGTTGATACATGCAATGCCTCATTAACAGCTCTTAGTTGCGTCTCCTCTACAAGCAAATACTGAATCATGTAAGAACTAACCAATTCGAAACAAATCATGCATAATCATACCTGAAACACCTATATACGTACTTATAAAATAACCCTCTTCTAATAATTAACACTAACCTCTTGGATCCCAAGTCTGTCTCTCGACAAAATCCTCAGATAATCGCTTCTTCTGAGGCGATCCACCCAAATGCAATGATGATTTCAGGCATTTTCGGATTACCTGTCGTAATTGGTGAAAATCCGAAGTGGAGTAAAATTTAAGACTAACTGAACATATTTGACATCGAGATCATCTTAAAAACAGCTAATATACCAGCATTGAAAAATACTATTGGTTTAAAAACAAAATATAACATCTCCCATCAAATTACAAAATCCGGACAACTGATAAATAACAATATAACATCGAGATTTATAGAGTGAGAGAGCTCACATCAATCTTCGGGGAACTATTAGGGCTGTCTTCTTTGCACAACCGAGGAGATTTACGCAGCGGCGATCCGATTGCAGCATCCGACTCGGATCTCAGACGGTTCTTCCTAGGAGTAACGGCAACTCTGGTCTCAGAGGCCGGATCTGACGACGGAGATTGACGGCGAGCTACGAAGGCGGGCATATCTGTTTTGGGATTGCTACCTGAAGCTGTAAAAGTGGGAAAAGGTTGAAGAAATTGAGAGTGCAGCTGTTGGATTGAGTATACAAATGCTTAATACGGCGGGAAATGAGTGCAATGGCGGGAAAGCATTAGAATTACGGGGCAGGTGTCTCGGGGTCCGAACCGAGTAGGTTGGGTAGGATATTGGTTTAATTGGAATTTTTAGGTCAATATCCAATTAGATTATAAACAAAAATATCATGAATTAGTAATCATATTAATTAAAAGCATGAAATATTTGGACAATAATGAAAATGTCTCGATAATCATTTTCCGACTTTGGAATGTGGATGTGGCTCAAATGTCACATGAATTTTATGTGAAATTTTGACTCAGTTAATTTAAAAATGAAGTAGTTTTCACGTCAGTGGAAAGTACAAAATCTTAAAATATGAGAGAGAATATGAAAGTTGGGATGAGGGTCCGGAGAATTTTTTATTTTCAGTTTCTTAAAATTCTTATTTTAATGACATGAAGTCCTATACATTTTGAAATTAATAGTAAATCGAAATTTCACATACATTTCATATGGCACCGACATTTGGAGCCAAAAAATGACCCATATATATTTTGTTATTTTATAGTTTATGCTTTTAATCAATGTCATCATTAATTCAATACTTTATAAATCACGATTTGAGTCCCCAAATCCTAGATTTATAACTTAAATATTCATCAATTAAGTAGAACAGATGAAAGCAAACATAAATATAAACCATCAAATCAAACTACAAAGTAAAAGGAAAATATAATTTTTACAAATCAAGCGTAAATCGTTCTTCTCTAAGCAATTATACATAATCAAAGTGTTTTAATTAGGGTGCTTTTCATATGAAAAGTGAAAGGAAATTACCGGTGATAATTGTCGTATATATATGAAGGATTACATTTAAAAATATGTAGAAAATTAAGTGAAAAACCGCCTCGATCAGTCTCAATTGGGAGGCATTCTTCATTGACCGAAGCTACTACCTCAATATCGCACAAATAAACTTTTCTGGTCAGTAAAGGCTAAGATCAACTGCGGCTAACAAGGGCTATTGTCATCTTCATGCTCAAATATTACACCCCCAGTCAGCCTACGCTCATTGTCAGATAGAGTTAATTTAATTTCATATCCTCTTCTTCATACATTTAATGACTTCGTCTTATTCTTAACTATTTTTCATGTTTTGATATTAATCTCATTCATTTTAAGCTCAAGTACTTGGAGAACGACAATCCACAAACTAAACTTGACAAAAGAATAAAAGTATCAATAGGAATATGATCATGAGAAAGATAATAAGACTTAGCTAGTCAGTTTGCCTAAAATAAAAAACTTAGCTGTCAGCAAAATAGGACTACATTGGAAGCTTTATTTCTTCTTGCATTTTCTGAATTTGTTTATTCATCTCACCAATTTCTTTTTATTGTGATATATATTACTAGTCCAACTATGTAAGCCTTAATTTAAAGAATTTTCCCTTTTGTGTCAACTCCGAAGAAGGAGATAATTTTTGCTATTAGCGAAAATTGATGGATTCTGAACTTTTCAAGGTATGTCCTTTCTACTCAATATATATAGAACTACATATGTCTAAAACAGTACATAATTATGTGCATGGCTTTTATAGTCTAAACATTAATATATCTATGTATTAAATCATCCAACCATTTTATAAATCTTTGCATTATTATTTTAATTTCCTCGGAACACAATGTTTGCACATACATATCTAGTGCTAAAGCAAACAAACCGAAGCAAAGAGAAGTGAGCATGATTGAGGGAGATCAAAATGCGTGCTCAAAATTTTGCGGATCAACATCGTCATCGACTATATCAGCAACGGTGATGGGGCTGAAAAAGAAGAGATCGCGGAGAGTATAGGGCTCGACAGCGGCCCGTGGCCCGTCCCATAGAGCTTGAGCAAACTGTTGATGAATCCTTTGTGTTGGATGAAAAGAATCCCACCAAACGTAGCCGTCGGTATCGTCGCACAGATCGTAAGCCGTCATCTTCTTCATTCCTCCACAGCTGAATATTCCCCCAAATGGCCCTGATCCGCAGCAAGCATTTTCCCCCTCTTTGAAACCTTTCATGCATGCATGATCGTGCATCGTCATACATTAATTAAATTACTGTGAGGTGTAATTAAAATGTCATTAGTTGTGCATGATTTACCGTAGTTGGAGGGACTGTTGATCCGATCGAGAAGCCAAGTGTAGAAATGGGAGTTGCTATACTTGAAATCTTTGAGAATGTATTCGAGATTTTTGAGGACAGTTGTGAGGGCATTGTTATGTGCCAAGGCAAGTGAATTAGCTTCTTCGAAACACCCTCCTTCGCCTCTTGGATTAATAGCTCTCATTACCGGCAAACACCCTAATGGGGATAGCCCCAAAAACCCAAATTTCCGACCACCTTTCTTGTACACTTCCTAATTAAACAAAGCCTCGTTTATATTTTTGGATCCATGATTAGTATATAAATCAATCTACATTTCAAAGTATAAGAAATTAACCTTTCGAGACTTGATATTATTTAAAAGTACTGGGCCGGGTTCGGCTCTTTAGTAAGAAGTCGAAAATTGATTTTTCAAGATTGGGCTGAAACCCAATCCTCCTTCAAAACCGAGTCGAACCGGATCTTTTCTAACACCTCTAACACACCTTATCAAATTATTTGAAAAATATAAATTAAGATAATATTTATGGACTTACTTGTATTGTCGATGTCAAATTTCCTACAACCATCCCGACATATTGTTCGGGATGGTAGAGTTGTTGCATGATAGGGTTCCCAAGATAGCCCCCCAAATAATCGTTGCTTCCGATGCTAAAAAAATAAACTGCATTCGATATGACTTCTTCTGCTTCGGAAGCTCCCAATTTCGCCGTCAAACGCTGCTCCACTTGTTCGAAATATTTCAATTGCGTCTTTAGATCAATTGCCTATAATCATGACACATACACACACATATGTCATTAATTATCAAAATTGTAGTAAAAAACATTTACTCCCTCCGTCCACGAAATGAATACACATATTTCCTTTTTCGTCCGTCCACGAAATGAGTACCCATTTCCCTTTTTGGCAAATGTACCTCACACATCTCTTTAATTAATATACTCAAAAAGTGGGATCCTTAAACTATTTACACTACACTCCATACATTTCTTAAAACCCGTGCCGTCCACAAATGGGTACTCATTTCGTGGACGGAGGGAGTATTTATTTACCTGTCCCTCGTTTGTAGTAGAAAGAATTCCACCTCCGCCAGATGCAAAGTTAATGCCATGGCTAAGATCATCAGATGCAGATGGATCCAAGAATGGTGGAATCACAGGCAGCTCAGCATATTCAGCTGTATATATATGTACACTACAAAATGAATAATGATCAAATAAATTAAACAATATAGATTTATATATGCGCAAGTATAACCTAAGTAATCTACGACGACGCGGCCGTCGGAGAAGCGCCCTGTGGGGCCCCCAAAGAGGCCGTTCCGACCGTAAGGGTCGTAGTTAGCTTTGTTTTCCGGTATGGTGTCGATGAAATTATTGTTTCCGGCATCGACGGATGAGTCTCCAAATATGAAAAACGCAGTAGTGTGTTTATCTGGTGCAGCACCAACTCCAGATAAGATCGCCGCTACTAGCCACACAAGAATCGCCATCTTTGCTGCTTTTAGTTCAGACTCACGAAAATACTTAAATACTAACACTAACATAAGATTAAGGAGTGAAGGCGTTTCCACCAATGCAAATCCTGCACATCATTGATTGGGACTAGTTCTATTCATCCTCTTTTTTAATACGTAGCCGTCTTGGAAAAGTTATCCATACTTTGAAATTTTCAGCACCAACGACACTATCTAATTCGTCCATTAGATTTCAGTCTGCAGAGTTTGGATAATAAAATAATGGTCGATATAGTTAATTAGGAGTAGAGCATTTTCTTGTTGATTATGCAAATTAATTAGTAGATTATGCGTGGGGAAGTATAGTCATCGGGCTTCAAATAGTTGCAACTTTTATGGGGTCCTAGATGTGGAACTCTTCAGATTCTATAACTATATAGCAATTCAATACATGATTATATATATATATATATATATGGGAGGGCTAGAATAAAAACACTCTTAAGTGTATAAAATATAAATGATTTTCAGCCCTAAGATCATCAAGATCTACGGTTGATTCGTAACCCTTTTGGATGAATTCGTGGTACTGGGTTCGAATCTCAAAGGTAGCAAAAATTTATTTTTCACAATTCGTAACCATGTTGGATGAATTCGTAACCCTGTTGGATAAAATTCGTACATTAAAAAACGTTTATATTTATATTTTAAGAAGTGTTATATATATATATATATATATATATATATATAGGGGGCGGTTATTCAATAAACCACCCTTATTTTAAGAATTACGAACCAACAAAAATGCATGAATTTTATGTATAACACGCATGAATAAACTGTATAAAGGCATGCATTGCGAAAAATAATTTTTTGCTACCTTTGGGATTCGAATTCAGGACCATGAATTTATCCAACAAGGTGATGAATTAACCGTAGATCTTGAGGATCTAAGGGCTGAAAATGATTCCTAATTTATATTTTAAGAAGCGTTCTTATTTTAGCCTTCCCCTATATATATATATATATATATATATGGGGGGCGGTTATTCAATAAACCACCCTTATTTTAAGAATTACGAACCAACAAAAATGCATGAATTTTATGTATAACACGCATGAATAAACTGTATAAAGGCATGAATTGCGAAAAATAATTTTTTGCTACCTTTGGGATTCGAACTCAGGACCATGAATTTATCCAACAAGGTGATGAATCAACCGTAGATCTTGATGATCTAAGGGCTGAAAATGGTTCCTAATTTATATTTTAAGAATCGTTCTTATTTTAGCCTTCCCCTATATATATATATATATATATATATATATATATATATATATATATATATATATATGCAGAAGGTATTATCACTTGTAGTGCTTTTGTAAAGGGAATTACCATATTAAAAAGGGGTATTAGATTGTAAATATTCGATTTTTTTTCATTTTTTGATTTTGCGTCCCAATTTTAAAAATTGTCTATAAATATTTGAATTTTGTATTTTTTTTTTCTAATTTTGTACCCGATGAATTTTTACCTCAACTCATTGCTGACATGACAACCGGATTGAGAGAAAAGTTTGAAGTGCATAATAAAGTCGATAAATTTGTTGTCAATATGGAATTAAGGATATGTAATTATATGTTTTGGGATGTCAATTTTGCTACAATATCAGCAACGATTTGAGAATAAAAATTCATCGGGTGCAAAATTAGAAAAAATACAAAATTTGTTATAAACTAGAGAGAAGCGAGAGAATCAATTAGAGAATACAAATGAAGTTGTATCTGAAGCTCACAACACACCCATATTTATAGGTGTTAAACCAAGTGTGAACGTCCGGTGTGAACGTTCACACACGTCCGGTGTGAACGGAGGACAGTCAACTCCGGTGGCTTGAAGATGTCAAGTGTTATTCTCCCTCTAGGTTTCTTGGTCAACACACATAAGATATATCTAGAAGATATATTTACAACACTTCCCCTTGATTGACCAATCCCTAAAATAAAAGATGTTGCCTCATTAAAACCTTGCTAGGAAAACCCAATGGGACAAAACCTAGTCGAAGGAAAAAGAGTACAACTGCTTCCCCTGAACTTGAGATCATTGAATATCTTTGAGTCGACGCATGCCGATCTCGTGTACCAACTTTCTGAATGTCGATGTTGGTAATGCCTTGGTGAATAAGTCCGCCAGATTTTCACTTGAGCGATTTTGTTGCACGTCGATATCGCCACCCTTTTGAAGGTCGTGTGTGTAGAAGAGCTTGGGAGAAATATGCTTCGTCCTATCTCCTTTGATGTATCCTTCCTTGAGTTGCGCGATGCAAGCAGCATTATCTTCATATAAAACAGTTGGTTTGGCCTTTGATGAAGCTAACCCGCACGACTCTTGGATATGACTCGTCACATTTCTCAACCATACACATTCTCGACTTGTTTCGTGGATTGCAATGATTTCAGAATGATTTGAGGATGTTGCAGTCAAGGTTTGTTTCACAGACTTCCATGATATAGCAGTTCCACCACATGTGAAAATATATCCAGTTTGTGACTTAGCTTCATGTGGATCGGATAAAAATCCTGCATCCGAATACCCCACTAGAGTATTATCAGAATTTTCTTGATAATATAATCCAAGGTCAATGGTACCCTTTAGATAACGTAGAATGTGCTTAACACCATTCCAATGTCTCAAAGTGGGTGCAGAGCTAAATCTTGCTAGAAGATTAACAGAAAAAGCTATATCTGGTCTAGTATTATTAGCCAGATAAGTTAATGCTCCAATTGCACTTAGATATGGTACTTCAGGACCAAGTATCGTTTCACCCTCTTCAATTGGTCGAAATGGATCTTTCTTAGTATCAAGAGATCTAACGACCATTGGTGATGCTAATGGATGTGCATTATCCATATAGAAGCGTTTTAACACTTTTTCTGTATATGTGGATTGATGGATAAACGTTCCTCCACGGATACGTTCCATTTGCAAACCAAGACAAAACTTTGTCTTTCAAATCTTTCATCTCAAATTCTTTCTTCAAATATTCAGCAGTTTTATTTAGCTCTTCAGGAGTCTCAATTAAATTTAAATCATCAACATAAACTGCTATGATTGCAAATCCACTTTCGGTTTTCTTAATGAAAACACAAGGGCAAATATTATCATTCTTGTATCTTTCTTTCAAAAGATACTCGCTCAGTCTATTGTACCACATACGACCAGACTGTTTCAACCCATACAACGATTTTTTTTTTTTTGCAGTTTAATTGAATACATGCTTTTGGGTTTTGACTGCAATTCTTCAGGCATTTTAAATCCTTCGGGAATTTTCATATATATGTCAGTATCTAATGACCCATATAGATAAGCAGTCACTACATCCATAAGGCGCATATCAAGCCTTTGTGACATAGCCAGACTAATCAAAATCTGAAATAATAGAGTTCATTACGGGAGATTATATTTTCTCATAATCAATTCCTGGTTTTGTGAGAAACCTTGTGCTACGAGTTTTGCTTTATATCTCGTAACTTCATTGTTCTCGTTTCTCTTTCTAACAAAAATCCATCTATATCCAACAGGGATTTTAGATTCCGGAGTTAAGGCTATAGGCCCAAATACTTTCCGGTTATCACAGGAATTTAATTCCCTTTCTATAGCTTCTTTTCACTTTGGCCAATCAAGTCTATGTTTGCATTCTGCAACAGACTTTAGTTGAGGATCCTCATTTAAAACATGAAGAGCTATATGAAAGGCAAATATATCATCAACAATGATATTTTCTCTCTCTAGTATCTGATGTAAATAATTTATTGAGATCTCATGATTTTCAGATACTTGTAATTCTTCAGGAATTACATCACTTTCATTTGATTGATTAGTCATTTTCGTCATTGTTTGGTTTCCATCTTGCCCCTTTCTTTTTCTAGGCATAGAATCTTTGGAACCAAATGGTCGACCACGTTTTTGACGAATTTTTGGACTCATTTGCTGCCAAAGCTATTTGTCCTTCAGGGACATCAATTTTAGCTGGAGTATTTGCAGCATGTATGTGAGATTGTGTCACTTTTCTTGTATCTACAAAAGCATCAGGAATTTGATTTGCAATATTTTGCAAATGAATGATTTTTTCAATTTCTTGTTCACATTTATTTGTTCTAGAATCAAAATGTGATAAGTTTTTCTCATTTCAAGAGATTTCCTTGTGCTTTTCTGGATGTAGATTTATTCCTCCTAATGTTGGAACTGTCATTTCATCAAAATGACAATCTGCAAAACGTGCAGTAAATAAATCACCTGTTAAAGGTTCTAGATACCTTATAATCGATGGTGAATCAAATCCAACATATATCCCAAGTCTTCGTTGGGGACCCATTTTTGTTCGTTGTGGGGGTGCAATTGGGACTTGAACCGTGCAACCAAAAGTTCGTAAGTGAGAAACATCAGGTTCTCGGCCAAAGATAATTTGCATTGGGGAGTATTCATGATTTGCTGATGGCCTTAGTCGAACTAATGTTGCAGCATGTAATATGGCATGACCCCAAGCAGTAGTTGGGAGTTTTGATTTCATAAGTAATGGTCTAGCAATAATTTGAAGACGTTTAATGAACGATTATGCTAAATCATTTTGAGTATGGACATGAGCTACTGGATGTTCAATCTCAATTCCAATAGCCATACAATAGTTATCAAATGCTTGAGATGTAAACTCACCAGCATTATCAAGACGAATTCTTTTAATTGAATTGTCTGGGAATTGAGCTCTTAATTTTATGATTTGAGCAAGTAGTCTAGCAAATGCTGCATTTCTAGTAGAAAGCAAGCATACATGTGACCACCTAGAAAAAGCATCAATCAATACCATAAAGTATCGAAAAGGTCCACAAGGTGGATGTATAGGTCCACAAATGTCTCCTTGAATTCTTTCTAGGAAAGATGGAGATTCAGTATTAACCTTCGTATATGAAGGTCTAATAACTAACTTGCCTTGCGCACAAGTATCACATGGGAATTCCTTTGTAGAAAGAATCTTTTGATTCTTTATGTTGTGCCCATATGAATTATTGATTATTCGGCGCATCATAGTCGCTCCAGGATGTCCAAACCTATCATGCCAAAGCTTAAAGCGTTTTGTATTATTGAACTTTACGTTCATGACATGGTTTGTCTCAATTGCTTTTATGAATGTGTAATACATTCCAGAAGGTAGTGTTGCTAATTTTTCTTTTGTCAGCTTATAGCCTGAAACAAAAGCATTTATGTAAAGATATTCATTGCTACCTTCTGCAATTGTCTCTATGTGGTATCCATTATTGCGGATATCCTTGAAACTTAGTAAGTTCCTTTTAGACTTACTAGAGTACAGGGCATTTTCAATATCTAATTTAGTATCATTTTGGCAAAATGATACAAGCTCTTCCGGAGCCTTCAATGATGTTTGATGCACCTGATATTGTGTTAACATTATTTTCATCTAATGTCAACTCAAGGAAATACTTCTTCTTTTGAAGAATAATATGTGTATTTATTTACCAAGACAAATATAACAATATTTCATATGATATTAATGTATATATATTCATGCCTTGTTAAAAACCTCTCCGCAAAAACCCTATGGGAAAAATTCGGTAGAGGAAAAGAGTACAAGATATATATATTTACTCATATATTACACTAGTTGTCTCGTTAAAAAACTTAACTAAGAAAACCTCGTAGGAAAAAACTTAGTAAGGGAAAAAGAGTACAACCATTCGACCTTTAGGGCCGTTTGACCTTCAAGGTCTAATTTTCAAGAGCATGTAATATGGATTGCTCTTGAAGAGTATGTAATATTCTTCATGGAATATTGATTGTGCTACATCGGGAGCAACAATATGAATCAAATAGATAAAGATTCAAGGATATGTTATCCAAATATTTAATTTACTTGCTCTTAGAGCATATAATATTCTTCAGGAATATTACTTGTGCTACTTTAATAGCATCAATTTAAGATTTTGAATGTAATATTCTTTAGGAATACTACTTGTGCTATTTAAATAGCATCAATTAATTTTCAAGATCATTTCGGATAAATAGACCGTATATATATAGTATATTTCAAAATATAACATGTCAAAATCTTGAAATAAGAGTATAAGAATCATAGATTTTGGCATGGAAAGTGATAACAATAAACTTCACATTAAATAATTTATATGTATAAGCATTCGAGAAATTGAGCAATTCATAAGCAATTGAAATCTAGCTCGACCGGTTAATCAATTGAGATTCCAAATAATTATATTCAGTTACTGAATTCTTGAAAACAAGATCAATATGCTATTGTAAAACGAAATGAATTATTTGAAGAAGAAGAAAATAAAAATCAATCTCTTATAAACTGGTTACCTCTATTTTGACCGACATCATCATATATAAACAAATTATCACTTATAGTTGACCTTTGTTTTTCAAGGAAGAAAGAAGTAATTGAACAACAATGGCATAAAATATTGATTATCAGTTGCAACATCAAAATAATTGACTAATTGCAAAATAATATACATGATATGAAGGAATTTTCAATCGAACCAAGATAAAAACAATTCAATAAATGCATAGCAATTTGTAAAACCATATTATAGATTTGAAACTGTGTTTTATCAATTTTTCCAATTTCAAAGTAACAATTCGAATATCACTTCTATAATCGAATATGAATTACCTTATCGGAAAGACACGATTCTTTCCTAGGGCATACCTCCATCATTGAGTCAATCGATTAGTTTCTACGATTGAAGAGAGATGAGAGAACTAGAACTATGGTGCTGATAACGTGTTATAAACTAGAGAGAAGCGAGAGAATCAATTAGAGAATACAAATGAAGTTGTATCTGAAGCTCACAACACACCCATATTTTTTTTTTTTTTAATATCTGAAGCTCACAACACACCCATATTTATAGGTGTTAAACCAAGTGTGAACGTCCGGTGTGAACGTTCACACACGTCCGGTGTGAACGGAGGACAGTCAACTCCGGTGGCTTGAAGATGTCAAGTGTTATTCTCCCTCTAGGTTTCTTGGTCAACACACATAAGATATATCTAGAAGATATATTTACAACAAAATTCAAATATTTATAGACAAATTTTAAAAAGTTGGAACGCAAGATCAGAGAATGGGGAAAAAATAAAGTATTTATAAGTCAATACCACTATTTAAAAAGTAATCTGTATATCTTCGAAAAAAGAAAAAAAAGCAAGAAGTAAAAACATTTTCTAGGATTGCCTTAAATGTTAGTGATAACAGGTTTTTAATGAAAGCCCAATTGTAAGCTTTTCCACTGGTGTCTGGACGTTTTATTTAATTGAGCCTCATCTCTACGTTTAGGCCCACATTTTCAGTTTTAATTTTTTCAATGTAAGGGTAGATATGTAATTCCCCTTTTCCGATTCGCGAAAGGCTGAGAGCTAACAAGCAACGAGCAACGGCCATCTCTCTCTCAGTACCAAATTGACAAATTTCCCATCCAAAAGCCCTAAACCGCGAAAATTTCATCAAATTGAATTTTCCATTTGACCGATTAATCAATCTACTCTTCGTACTTGCTGAGCGATGTCGTCGAAGCGTAATAACAAGGAGAAGACCGTCCGCCGCCACCAGTACGTGTTTCATTGAACATCTTCATCTTCTTCGCTGCAATCATAGCGCTTGCATTCGTTTTTTCACCTTTTTTCCTGCATTTTGTTTGCCATTGTTATGCTAGAAGTCTATTTTTAATCTTTCTGAGCTGGTCTGATGGAAAATTCGAGCTCTTTTAGTGCCTCGCCTGTTTCGTCATGCTGGAGAAATACGGTTAATTGATATTGCAATTGTTTATAATAACTATTGGAGATGTTGCGTTCTGGTATAATTGTGTTGAGAGTGTGGAGTTGAATTTTCAGTAAGGAGGAGAAGGCAGAAGAGCCGGAGCTGCCGAAATACAGGGACCGAGCCAAAGAACGGAGAGAAGATCAGAATCCAGATTACGAGATTACCGAGTTGACGTCCTTTCATGCCGTTGCTCCTCCGGGAACTGTTGATATCTTGTGAGATACTGCACCATAACTGACATCAGTTATAGTTATGCATGTTCGTCGTATTTTTATGCACTTTTATTTTAGTGTCATTAAGCTTGTCTTCTTTTGATATTCAGGTCTGCTGATGCGCACAAGTTATCTATTGAGAAGAGCAAATATCTTGGAGGTAGGAGTCTTTAGATGGTTAGGCAGTTACTAGTATCATCTGAATTTTGGTTGTTTTGATAGTTTGTGCTTTTTGCTGCTTTGGGGTGGCAGCCTGTGTTTCTTTTTGAGCTTGACTCTTGTCTATTCATGTTTATGCTTGACTGAGTAATGAGTTGGAGCTCTTCCACATTTTTCCATGTGAAGGTGTCTTATGAGTGGCTGATTATGTTATTCAGGTGATGTTGAGCACACCCATTTGGTCAAAGGGTTGGATTATGCTTTGCTTAATAAAGTGCGAAGTGAAATAGATAAAAAGCCTGAGGCCGGAGAAGAGAATGAAGGGAAATCTAAGTACGTTACTCTTTTTCTGATTGTGAGAGGCTTGAAATCTGTTTCTATTATTCTTAAATTCTTTTGTGGCTTGTCGGTTGTCTTAGATTTCCTTTGGATTCTGTTGTTTGCACACACACACAAACACTTTTTCCGTAATTTTACTTGTGTCCTAATTAATAGAAAGGCCCCTTGTATATATTATCAGATCTATTTGCTCTGGAAAGGAGTCCTTTTTCATAAGCTAACTGTGTCTTGAATGGCAATGTTATCTTCATATTTAATATGTCAAAGAATAAAAAGAATGCTTCAGTACTTGATGCAAAAATGCACACTTGGTACCTTTAATCATGTTCATTCTGAGTATTTCTTCTGTGTATAGAGTACAAAAGGACGACCAACCTGTAGCTTTCCGCACTGCAACAGCAAAGGTGCAAGTTTTCTTGTCTTCTGGAGGAAACTTTTTTTGAGGCTGCAGCTTGATATTTCTTCTTTGAACTAATTGTGGTGTTCTTATAACAGTCAGTTTATCAATGGATAGTCAAACCACAAACAGTCATCAAGACAAATGAAATGTTCCTTCCTGGAAGAATGGCTTTTATTTTTAACATGGTAAGACATAATATTTGTAGGGTCCAGGCTATTCACAGTTTCTGCTTATCTGCTGAAATTAAAGAGGAAACTAAATTTTATGTGTCATCCATAGTTGGGTATTCTTGAGCTACTTGCTTGGTCCCAACATGTGCTGATGATTGGCCAAATTATCATCGAGTTCCTTCTCCACCATTGCACTTATGAAGGATCATGATCTTGATTCCTGCTACCGAAATTATTATAGTTCAGCAGCCTTATGAAGAATTAATGGCGTATTTTATGTTCACCAATGATGTTAATGCTTCTGTTTTATGTATGATGGCCTGTGCATCTATACAAGACTGATTTGGCAGAACTTTGGCTGAGTGCGTGCATTTATTGACATATTTGAGTGCTGGTGAAGCTTAAATAGTTTCTGCAGTCCTCTTTATTGAGAAAAATGGCCCTGTTTGCCATGTTAAAACAATAATTTGTGTTACATGTATGTCAGGAAAGTGGGTTCTCTCATGACATTCCAACAACTGTCCACAGAAGTAAAGCTGATTGTCCTGTTCCGGAGGTATTTTAATTCCTCTTATTTTTTTGTTTATTTTCTTTTGCCTTTTTTATGATTGGTTGAAACTATCCCTTCCTTTATCTCCAGGAAATGGTTACCGTGAGTGTTGATGGTTCAGTGCTAGATCGAATTGCTAAGATCATGTCATATCTTCGCCTTGGGTCATCGGGGAAAGTTCTGAAAAAGAAGAAGAAAGACAAAGATGGAAAAGGTGGTTTATCAAGCATTTGCCGAACTTGTCCAAATTGTTTCCTAGATTTCTGGTCAGAATGCTCGTTGTAGTTTAGCTATTGAACAACAATTATATTTGATCTTGGAAGCTTGTTGTGCTTATGTGGTATTTTAACATTAGTCTAGACTAAGTAGATACAGAGCATGATTGTGAAATGGAGTCAGGGAAGAGTACTGGAACAATCATAAAGCAATCATTGTTGCTATTTTCTTATTTGTCCTTACATTTTATCTTCTATAATTGTTTTGGTTCTTTTGACTTCCATTCTAATATCTCCTTAGTTGGCTTTTTCATTGCCTATATGTCCTGTTGTGCCTGTTCTAATATGACTTGTGATATTTAGGGAAAAATTTATCTGTTTCTAATGGATATGAGGAAGATGAAAGGATTTTGAAATCTGATTCTCTGAAGAATCAAAATGATGGAGAATTCCTACCACCACCACCTCCCCCACCTCCCAGAAAGAACTATCCTGACCCGATAGAGAAGCTGGAATCACCCATTGTTAGGAAAGAAGAGGAAGATATTTTTGTGGGTGATGGTGTAGACTATACTATTCCCAGTAAAGATATGAGCCAAAGCCCAATTTCAGAGGATATGGAAGAATCTCCTCGGAACAAAGAGAAACAATCCTACTTTGCTGAACCTGCCTATGGTCCAGTACCACCTGCTGAGTTGTCTCATGGTTGGGAACAGGCGGTGAGTGCATGTTATTTTTAACTATAGACAAATATTATGCTCATTCTCTTTTGGACGTGTCTGATTTATTTATTTATTATTTTGAATTGCAATTCGTAACACCCACACCAGCACGCAGTGGTTTTCTAATACAATTTGCCTTGCTGTTTGGCTTCGTTCCATTAATCCATGTTTCTCAAAGAGTTTCATCTTTTGCTGCGCAGAATGGATACGAGGCTTTGCAAGCACAAGCATTAGCTAGTGGGTACCAAGGAGAGTGGCAGAATTACCAATATGCTGAGCAACTGGCTTACCCCGAGCAGTATCTTCAGCAAGACATGCAGGCTTATGATATGCAAGCTCAAGCCGGTTCAAATGTTGTACAGGATCCACGTTTTATGACTCAAGAAGAGAAGGATAGGGGCTTAGGATCCGTGTTTAAAAGGGATGATGAGAGACTTCAACAACTGCGTGAGAAGGATGCCCGAGAGAAAGACCCTAATTTTATATCTGAGAGTTACTCGGAATGCTACCCTGGTTACCAAGAATATAACCGTGAGGTTGTGGACAGCGATGATGAAGGTGATTTGTCCAAGATGGACATGGGCGGACGGGTGAGTTTTCCACTTTGTTTGTTTCTGTTGAGAGCTGTGGAGAATTAAGTATAAGTATATGAATGTAATATTTGGTGCAGGCAAAGGGGCGGCTTCACCGGTGGGACTTTGAAACAGAAGAGGAATGGGCTAAATACAACGAGCAGAAGGAAGCAATGCCAAAAGCTGCGTTCCAATTCGGTGTGAAGATGCAAGATGGTCGGAAGACCCGAAAGCAGAACAGGGAACAGAAGCTCACCAATGACCTGCACAAGATAAACAAGATACTCGCTCGGAAGAAGGCTGAGATGGGTGGCGACAAGAATGATGATGGCAGGAGCTATGGCGATGAAACTCCTGGGAAGAAGCTAAGGATATGATGCAACTACTTGTTACACATATATTAACCATTTTTTTTTTTACATCCTAAGTTTTCTACTTGGATTTGAATTATGATTCACGGTTATAAATGATGACTACGGCCACTTGCGGACTTGATGATATCATATCATATAGCGTCATCTATTTTGAGAAGGTGAATAGGTGATAAAAGAAGTACTGATTTGTGTATTGATGGTAGGATGTAGTGTGTAATGTTTATTTGATTTTATTTCATTTTAAAATTCAGCGATTAATGTTTCTCAAAATTAAGATGAAACTTTCATTTTTTTAGTTGGAAGATGAAACTTGTTCACTGTGATGCAAAGAAATAAAAATCCACCGACCTTTGAATGCCGAAATTTAGTAATAAAATAGTCACGATTGATAATAATGAAAAGCTTGATATAGAAGATAACGACGAAATATTTTCACTGAGAAGGAATTGGAGTTCTCTCTCAAAACTAAATAAAAAATAAAAAATGAAGTAATTGGAAGTTGGAATGTGGAAAGGAAAAAGAAAAAGAAAAAGAACAAAACAAAAGACGTGTCTATTGAGGTACTAGCCGAAATAAATAAATAGAAATGTTTTCTTGCGCATCATCCTCTTCTTCACAAACGCAAGCATCAAAACCCAAACCCCCCTAAATTGCCAAATCCCAATAATTAGGGTTCGTTCAATCTTTGCAGATTCTCTTTTTAATCATCAATCTCTTTTTAATCATCAATTAAATCACCAAATCTTTTCTTTGTGCAGATTCTTATTGTTTCAATCTATTTTTCAGTCATCGCTTTAACCTTGGAATTCAAGGCTTCCAAAATTCGTCGTTGTTTCGGTAAGTAATTATGTTTCTGGTTTATTTTCTCGACTTGATTGTATTCTTGGTGTTTTGGTATTAGTTGTTTCTTTATGCATATTTTTTATTTTGGGTTGAGCCGTTAGAGCTTTCAATTTAGGTGGATTTGGTTGCAAGTTCTTAATTTTACGCTTGTTTATGTACATTTTTTTTTACAGTTTAATATTTTGGGTTTTCTTCGTAATTATGGTCATTTTGTAGCTTATTCTGTACCCTGAACCCAGATGACTTGTTTTCATGCAGCATTAAATCCCTTCATATTACATTTTGCTTCAACCAATTAGCTAACTTCGAATTCGTTTTGTTTGGTTAATATTGTGATTTTTATTTGTTTTTCTTTACTATTTATCCTTTATCCTACGAAGATAGGCTTTATAATGTTCTAAATGTGCTCTTTCTATATGATCTGCCTTCATCTTACCCCCTTATATTCTTTTACTTTTTTCAGGTGTTATTTTGTGTATCTTTATTGTCTGTTTACGGGGGCATGATTCATGGCCTCAGAAGGGAAAGTTTCATATGCGTCCCTGTCTAATATGGAAAAGGAGAATACCAAGTTTTCTTATGTAGATGATTATGATGACACTCCTTGGCCACCACAAGAAGGCCAGAATGCGGAGGTGTTGAATCAGAAAGTGTCATATCCATATCCTCTCGATTCTGAAGATTTTATGGATGGAGGGTATGACTCGGGCGAGGATCAGTACCCACCTGTATCAAGAAATGGCCCACCTGAGGTGAACTTGAAAAATGTTATGAGTGGGATATTTGCCATTCTTACTGGACGAAATAAAGATCATTCTACCCTAAGAAATCTCCCTCAGTTGCCAAGTTCTAATGTATCATTCCTTGGATCTCCAAAGGATGGAGAAACAGTCTTGCATGCTTCAGTTTACATTCCGAGTGCTCCCCCACTTCTTGAGCATAATTCTTTTAATTATAATGCTTACAAAGATGTCCTGGAAGCTGAACCACCAGAATGGCTTCCAGATAGTGCGACAACAGCTTGCATGCAATGCAATGCTCCCTTTACAGCTTTGACCCGTGGTAGACACCATTGTCGCTTTTGTGGAGGAATTTTTTGTAGGGTGTGCTCAAAAGGAAGGTGTTTATTACCTGCTAAGTTTAGGGAAAGGAATCCACAGAGGGTGTGTGACACTTGCTATGATAGGCTTGATCCATTGCAAGCTGTATTGATCAATACCATCAGCAATGCTTCCCAGATTGCAAAGCATGATGTGATGGATTGGACTTGCTCAAGAGGGTGGTTGAATCTTCCGGTGGGTTTGTCCATGGAGCATGAAATATACAAGTCGACCATTACGCTGAGGAGCTTTTCGCAGGTCCAAGTGTTATTCATTTAAATGCTCTTAAGTTTCTAAGAGCAATGTTGACTTGTTGCTTATCTTGTTATTCGATCTTAACGATATGAAAGTATGGAGGAGGTTTTCTTGGTTGAGTCTCAAATTTTAGGGCTTTGGTCGATAAAGCTTTTCTTAGAACTTCGGCCATTTTGTATGAGTGAAAAGTTATTCCTCATTAAATGAAGCTACTACTATCATCTGTAGATAGTGAATTTTTAAAAATTTACTTAACAGGTAGCTAGGTTGAACCCTGAGAAGTCCATCCCTGCAGCTATTTTGAAAGGAGCAAGAGGTTTGGCAATCTTGACGGTTGCTAAAGCTGGTGTGTTACTTTCTTATAAACTAGGGACTGGCTTGGTAGTTGCCCGACGATCAGATGGGTCATGGTCGGCACCATCTGCCATTCTCTCTGCTGGTTTGGGATGGGGAGCACAGGTATGGTTGGAGGTTTCAGGATCGGCATCTTTATTGCATACTTTCTTTATTTTGATGAGCTCCAGACTTCCATTCTCTTTGGAATAGAACTTGTTCGTATGCATTCTTGAACAGACTAATGTTTTCCACTGGAATTGTTTAGCTAAGCCTGAACTTTTGTTTGTTATTCACAGGTCGGGGGTGAGCTCATGGATTTCATACTTGTGCTTCATAACACCAAAGCTGTGAAAACATTTTGCAGTCGCATGCATTTTTCTCTTGGTGCTGGTTGCAGTGCTGCTGCTGGACCAATTGGGAGAGTTGTTGAGGCAGATCTGCGAGCTGGAGATAAAGGCTCCGGCATGTGCTATACTTACAGCTGTAGTAAAGGTATGATCTCTTGGTATTTCTACCTGAATGGTAGCTTAGCACCTTTAAAGGGTTATTTGCACCTTGTTTCCTTTGAACTAATCACCGCGTGCCTTATTAAAAAGAATATCAGACTGATATTGTCACTTGTCACTTCTAAATTTGTATTTTGTGCTCAGTTGAAAGAATAAGTAGAATGTTGGCCAAATGTGATACGATTATGAATGAACAAATGCATGACGTTGTCAGCATATTATTTACAAGTATGGCTAATCCACTTTGCAAGTTTAACGGATGAAATATCATGAATATGACTTGAACATAAATTTTGATTCCAGCCCAAGATTAGAAGCTCGATCGGAGAGAGTTAAATAACAAAATTTTAAGCATTGTGGTGTGTGTATTCTTTGTGCAAATATCAATATGTTAAGAATCCATTAAAGGAATAACTCACCATATACATCGATGGGAATGTCTCAGGTGCATTTGTCGGAGTCTCGCTCGAAGGAAACATTGTTGCAACAAGAATGGACACGAATCTTCAATTCTACGGTGATCCATACCTAACTACAGCTGATATCCTTCTTGGAGCTGTGGATAGGCCAAAGGCTGCTGAACCATTGTATGCTGCTCTCAGAGACCTTTACTCTAAATTGTGAAGCTAGTTCTTGCAGGGGCCCGTTCGTGTATAAAGGCTTTCAAGTATAGTAAGTATTGTAGTTGCTAGTGGGCAATGCAGATCTTCAAGGGGAAAGGAGCAGTCTGTGAACTAGTGACATAAATGCAAATCTCAGATGCTTATGTTTTGTTCCTGTGCATATAAAATGTTTTTCCTTGTCATAAAAGCCTAGAAAGCTTCATACACTTGTACATAAATGTATACATAAATTGTTCATTATGATACTAGTGCCAGAGATTGGTTTCGATCAAAATTGGGATTGGTGTTATAGGCATGACTTTTATCATGAAAATAAAAATGTGGACTTTTCAAAGAAATTGCAAATATGGCACGTGACAAAATTTATGTTCTTGGTCAAGATAAGCTGGACAGTTGGTAATTTTATCCTTTTTGGGTATCAGAAATAATTGTCTTGTGACATATTTGCAATGTTTTGATAAAATGATCAAACTTGCCTTTCTGCGGGTGAAATTTTGTGCCATTTTTTGCAAGTTTTCTAGAAGGTAATCAAACCTTTTGAAAATCGAAATTTTGTTTGTGTGGCAGATCACATGTTGTGATGAAATTCAATCTCTAATTTATGGTATAAGCATTAGCATGTGACATTTTCAAGATTTTGTTAAGATCATACCTTTGTCACTCAACCAACGCAATCACATGATAAAACAATCGTAAATTTCAGAAATCACAGATGTGGCGGTCATTCTACTTATCATGGTCCATGAATCTGTTTGTAGATTTGTATTTTCTTTTATATTCACATTTGTTTCTTCTGAGGCCCAATCCTAAATTTGTCATTGCCTTAAAGCTGTCTATTTCTCAATAATGCAAAAATGTAGGGCCTTTTCTTATTTTCTGGTTTCTTCGATATAATAATATGATTCTGAACAAAGATAAAACAATTGTCTTTCACAAGCTAGATATTGATTGATTCCGATTGCATGACTTATGCATGCTGGTTATAATTAGAAATCGCTATAAAGTAAAGAAGTTAATGAGGATTTAATACTTCTTAATTTGAGATAAAAATCTAATTGGTATTTAATTAAATCCATATTTAAAATTTCAAGTATAATTTATTAATTGGTTTAATTCAAATAATTAACTAAAAGAAAAGGAAAAAATAAATAAGAATTGTATCGTGTAAACGTCCGCGCAAAGTGCGGCCGAAAAAATATGATTCGATCAATAAGTAACCGCATAACAACATCAGCCAATCGATTTATATCCGAAGTCATAGAAATAATTAATGAAATCATCGTATTTAATGGACAAGTTTATTTACTCCCTCTATCTCAGCTAACATAATCAACTTCTTTTCGACACAGAATTTAAAGAGTTATTGTTTAGTGTTTTAAGTGTGTTAGGTGATAAAGTGAATAGAGTGAAAAAAATCATTCCATGTAAAGAAATTGATCAACTTAGTTGGGATAGCTCAAAAAGAAATATTGATCAAGTTAATTGGGACGGAGTAAGTATTTAAGAAAGCGTTTATTTTGCATAATTGATAAGATGCATGATAGAGTATTTTTATATTCTCTTTAAATTCCACTCCTTCAATTGGAATCAAGTAAAATTAACTCAAATTATTGAAATAATCAAGTTTTAGTATATTCTAAAATTCTAATTTATTAAAATAAATAAGGAATTAGTCTTAAGATTTTTATCATTCAAGATTAATTTATTCAAATTAAATGTTACCTAAGAGGTACGTGCAAATATTTGATCAACTGAGCTAACGATGTTTTTATTTTTATTTTTATTTTTTTTATAAATAAAGTCAGCCTCAGGTAAGGCTTTATTTGGAGAACTGAACTTGGTCAAATTTTAGAATAAAATGATACCATTTCGTTTAACAAATCATATAATTCAGTTTGTCTTTTGGAGAAAATTAAACATTATGTATATCAAAATAAAGGAAGTATTAGGTAGTTGATGTCGTTTTCAAATGGATATTATCTGAAAGGAACGTATGAGTTACTATTAAATAACTAGGATTATCAAGTTGTTGGAGTATAATCAATAATAATGATGGATATGAAAGGCATTATTTACTTAATGTGGAGTTGCTCGTTTTGTGTGTGTGAGCTGTATCGGTTACTACTGTGGGACTGTCTATTTATATGCATGCATAATACTTATTATAATAATATTTGCTTAGTCATCTCTTGTTAATCATTTGATGATGTATTTGCCACGAAATTTTATGAGATGTCGGCCGTTCAACTTTTATGTATGATTCTAAACTTGTGTGAGCTACACATACAATATACTTCCTCAATTCACCAAAAAAATGACACTATTGGTGAACATAATTTTTCATAAAATGAGTGGTGATTTTTATGTAATGGAAAAAGGTTCTGCCATTATAAGAAATGAGCACTTGAGATTAAATTAAGAATGAAATTAAATTAATCACTTTTCATTTTTAGAAATTTTTATCGCATGATGAACCCCTTCCTCCACTCACAAGTTAATTAATAATCATTATTAACACTACTTTTAAGTGGGATCCTTTCTTCACTTATAATAAACTCAACTATTTTTATTAAAACTCGTGTTGTTCCCTTTTAGACTTATTTTTTATGGGTGGAGGGAGTAATATCATCTTCTTATAATAGTAACATTGTGTCATATTAACAAATTCTTCCAAGCAAAGCACGCTTAACTTTGAAGTTTCTTCCACGTGGGCACCAGGAAAAAAGGAGCATTTTGTTAGTATGAGTAGCCTAATCAAATCATTTAAACTCTCCTTGAATATGTCGTCCCATTCCAACATATTCTCAGAATCCCTCACGTTCGGGTGTGTTCCGGTTCATCCCTGTTTATTCAAGTAAAATACAAGTGTAGGAGCTCGAAGCTATTGTTCCAACATATTACCAGACATTTACTGCAAAACACACCTAGAGTGGAAGACTCATGTGCCTAACATTTCTTGAGTGTGAGACTCATTTGTTAGAGCTAGTTGGTAGGTTTGATTGTTTGGTTTTCATAAATAGCTTCATAAGTCTACTTGTTGTTAGTATAATTGGTAGGATTATAAGTGATTTATTTTCTTATCAATTCTACTCAATAATAGGGATTCTATTGAGTGGTTTCAGGTATCTTCATTGTAAAAGGGATTTTTATAGTGAACATACACTGTAATTAATTAACATTGCAGTATAAAATCATTTCACTGAGCGTACTTTATTTTATGTTACTTTTTATGTTTTTCATAATGGTAATATTAAGTTGATTGTTCCATCATTCTATCCAATATTTTTATGTTTGCGAAAGCAACAGATCTTTCAGTACCCACTACCGGCATTTGAGTATCCAAATTACCCGGTCGCACAAGAACATTTCAAGGTACAACTTTTAAAGAATATAATTTCTATTGCAAATCAAGATGTCCTTGTGCTGAGTTGAGTTAGAATGTGACCTTAAATCCTATCATCCAATCATGACCTCATTATCTACACAATGAGATTTGATGAAGAAAGAGAATCGGGATGAACGAAAATAGTAAAAGAGTGTGGAGCTTTTTTGCTGATAATCTAGCGTACATTGTAAATGTGGTAAAGAGCTATTTAAATGATATATGAATAGAAGGGCAAAATGGTAAATTTCTAGCTATCATGCATTTTTCATGTACGGCAACGATACCTGCATTGGCAATCTTGTCAGAGGATGTCGGGTTTTTGGCCTTTTATGACACTGATGTTAGATGGCAGGGGTGCGTAACTCCACGGCTAGGGCATATTATCCATGTTTTGCAAAGATAATTACTTGGTTCCAGTCGTTTAGTTCTAGCCTTGGAAGCACAATTGTAAATACAATGATTTTCAACTCTGTCTGTATTCTGCTCTAAGATCTTCATCTCTGTCCTCATTCTACTATATGATTTTCAGCTCTGCCAATATTCCTTTGCCGTTTCGATATGACTGGTCAGTTTGGCACCTTTTATTTCCAACTATGCAAAATACAACCGTAGAGCCTTACCCTTTCACAGCCCTGGGCACATTCTATTCTTAGATCCGTTCGATCAATAAGCGCACACGTATCACGATCTCCACATCATACGTATTTTACCTCTCATCACCTTGCTTTATGAAATAGCTTTCTTTCTTTCCGTTTTCGCTCGTTATCAAAATATATTTGTAATATATTTTTAGAATAATTCTACTAACTATTGTCCTTACGATTTTCACTCGTATTTACATACATTGTCAGTAATGGATCCATTTTTTTTAATTGGTCCATTAGTTACTATCATTACTTTTTTAAATTTATGGAATTCATTCTATACTCATTAAATACACAGATAACTTTAATTAAAATTTGTGTCGTTTTCTCTTAAAAAATTATTCCAGGAACAAAAGAGAGTATAAACAAGATCACTTTCGTGGGTGATAATCTTTCAATGGAAATATGCGTATTTAATCATATATTTATATTTGAGAGCGCTTTTGAAATAACCATTTTAAAGAAAGAAACACAATATTTGGTCACTAATTGAAAAAATATAAAATCTAGCCATTTATTAAGTGTAAAGACTGTTTTGCCCTTAATTAGGGCGAACCGGATTCGGACCGAAAAAAAAAATCTAAGTATATGACCCTAATGACACTAATATGCCCATAAGTACTATTCGTGCAACACACTAAATGGAGAATCTAACCCTAAATGGATAATCTAAATCCTATATGGGAAATCTAAACCCTAAATGAATAATTTAAACCCTAAATAGATAATCTAAATCTTATGGGGAAGTGTTTAAAATGGTCATATAATTGTATCCATCTAAATAATATTAGCACACAGATATGACACTAATGACACTAATATGGCCATAAGTACCATTCGTATGACACTAATGACAATAATATGACCATAAGTACCATTCGTGCAACACTGAGTATATGGCACTAATGACACTAATAGTGCCATGTGTGCCTAACCCGCGTGATCTTGTCCGCTCTAATTAAGGGTAAAACAATCATAAAACTTAAAAAAAAATGGTCAGATTTTGTATTTTTTAGTGACCAAATATTATGTTTCCTTCTTCAAAATGGTCATGCGAATATATTGTTTCTTTATATTTTATAATACACAATTATAATTTATTTACTAATATTCCCTCATGTAGAAAGAATTGCGTTTAACTGATAGAATTTTGGATCCAAATATCACAATAAAGTTTTTCAATTGTTCAATACAATTAAAAAAAAAAAAACTGAATTTACATTTTAACCATAACTAATTACAGCACAATCTCGTTGAGAAATATATCAATATAGAATTTTTTGATTCAAAATTACATTAAAACTCATGAACTTTACCCAATTTCTAACTTTTTTCATGAACTTTAATTTTGTCTGAAATTCCATGCAATTTTCATAATTCCCCAAATCAGAAGCTGACATGACACTTTTTAAGTGCCGAAAATATGACATGGAATTGTCATTTAATCCCCTGACCTCCCTCCCTCCACTCTTTCTCTCTCAACCCTGACTTCCGCCCTCGTCTTCTCTTCTATCTAACACAGATGTTGCCCCCTTCTTTCTCGGCGAAGGTCGCTACCTCGCGCGCGCGCACACATACGCGCCGCCGACAATCGACCGGACGGGAGGGTCGGGTCGATCGTCGACGGCGGTGGTACGCGTGTGTGTGCGTTAGGTCATGGCCTTCATCCAAGCCCACTAGCAAGCCACAAGTTATTAGCTCCATGAGCATTGCTATTCTCATACAAGAGAATACTTCTCTCATTTTCCAATGTGAGACAATAACACTTCCCAAGTGTTATTTCTCTACACAACATCCAATCTTTGACATACAATATCTCACTCACCGGAAATGGGTTTTGAGACTTCAAGTATACCCCGTTCATCTACTCGAAACATAGATTAACATCCAATAATTATTTTAATTAAAAAGTAAATATTTAATTAAATAATTAATTTCAGATATGGTATTAAAACCATATTTCCAACAGCTTCTTCCCTCAATTCTAGTCTATGGTGGCAACTATAATGGCCGGAGGGAGCCATGGTTGTTCAATACTTTTTTTTTTTTCAGTATTAAGTATTAACATTATTCATTATTTTTCGTCTAAAAAAACAATATTCATTATTATCCAATACTTTTTTTTTTCAGTACGTTTGATTATCTATATGGTTATTCAAATGGCGCATTTGTCATTATCCATAAATGAACGTATGTTTAGCGACAATAAAAAACGATATTTAGGTTGCTGCAATTTCTTATTTTCCCAATGTATATAGTTCCATTCTCTCTCTCCAAGAAATAATGTACTATAATCCATTATAAGTTCATCCATCTATACAATGCCCAACTTAAATCAGAACAAGATTGTGTAATCGGCCTAACATATTAACACATTTTGAACTTTTAGATCCACATTTTGAACAATCTTTCTCACCTTATTTGACCTAAATTAAAGGCCAAAAGGTTTTACCTTACACGTCATAATCATAATTCAACAAATTTGAAATGCTAATATGGATCCAAATCTTTGTTTTGTGCCTAATTTAACATAATCAATGGATGCGCTTTAGGCACTCAATAAGAAGAAAAAGAAAAAACAAAGAGAAACACGTATTTTATTTGTGAAATAATAATGTCGTGTTATCATGAAACAAATCGTGTCATTTCCAAAGACTATAATAAATACAAGGATGCTTGGAAAATATCTTATTCAATATTTTTTTTGAAATATGGCTATTGACACCTTAATACGGGAATTTGAATATTGTAGTATATATGATTTTGTACATCGTTTTATATATACAATATGTATAATAAAAAATGTGAATCCGTATGAATTATGGCGTTGATTATACGCCTCTTGAAATTTATAATCGGCGGGGCGATTGTATTGTCGATTATACAATAGTAGAGTATAGGAGTTAATTGAGCAAGAAGTTTATAATAAGGTGTTTGACAAAATCAAAATACAGTCAAAATTTGTATATACAACACTTCAAAATAAATTTGGATTAAAGTTTGCCATTTAAAGTAAATAATTGGTTGGCCGTGTTCCCCTAGTTGGAAGTATGAACTTTTATGTGAATGGTTTGATTGAAAACGATTGTTGGTTGGAATTGGATTACCTTAATCTCACATTCATTGCAAATTTATAATTACATCAATTCATTATCAGCGGTCCTCGTTTTCTTGAGCCGCCAAAATAAGTATTTGGAATTTTGGACCTTATTGACTATAAAGGGGATTAATACGATTCAAAATTAACTATTGATTTAATTAAGTCTGTTTGGTTGTTTGTTTTCTGAATGATCGCAAAACATAACAACAATAATAATAATAATATTCTCTAAAATATTTTTTTTCACAATTAATTGTCAATGCACACTACGTTATTTAAGACTTTAAGTAACAATTAATTTATATTCATGTTATAGTCTGGCTACAGGATTGCGTATGAATCTGTTACACAACGTATGGAATTATTAATAGTTACTTATTTATGCAAGAATACAATTTCATATATAGGTATTTGTAGACTCGAATATATTTGTTGGCTATCCTATCATGTACAATAATTACATTCGTTCATTTTTATTTGAGAAAAAAAAACATTCAACCTCCACCATCACCGTTTCCATTACTTGAAAACAAAATAATACTCTCTTTGTTGTCACATTGATAATAATTCATTTTTTTTTAATAAAAATCACTTTTTTTTATATGTAAAAAATTACGAGCTTCACTAATTTCTATCACTTTTACTTTTAAATCACTCTTTTTTTAATAACCGTGAATCCGTAATAGGAGGAATGGAGTATAAAAATAATTAAATATGTCTAGAGTTCCAACTATATAGATATGCAAATACATTTTAATTTGGAGGGAAGTATTTAATGGGGAGTACACGTGGACATGGAAACGCTCATAAAATTCAGAACGTATAAGCGAGAAAAAATAAAAACAAAAATAAAGTGTAAGAGTGATTACTCTGTAATTAGAGTTTCTTTTCTCTCTCTCTCAGCTGCGTCGCCATCCTCGCACTCATACCATTTTCGTGACCCTCCCACTTACCACTCTCTCTCTCTCTCTCATATTTCCCATTAGTTTTTTTCTACTCCATTCTATGACAACAATTTTAACTTTAATTCCAGCCACGCCTGCATAACCCGCCAATTACACCCGCAAAAAAGAGTTTAACTTTTCTCTTCTTTTGGGAGTTCCCGACGCTCCTCAACCACAAATTCCCTATATTTTCTGCATCTATTTCTTGCTTAAAAATCTTTTCAGGTTTGCGTTTTGTGTGACTGTTTTCCCAATTTCTATTGTGGTTGGAATTGGATTAGATAGATACATCTTTAAGCAACAGGTGCTTACATGCGGCAGTGTGAGGAGTTGTTGAGGTGAATAAGTGAGCAACGTTGCAGATATAATTTATTGAGTCTGCCCAACTTCCGTAACGATTCTGAATAAGGTAACCCTTTTTTATAAAAAAAAGGAAAAAATAAATACTAAATTTTTATCGGTGCGAGTTTGGTTTTGAATAAATAGCTGAGTTGGTGATTATTGAACTTCGTAAATTAGTAGCAGCCGCTGCTGTTATTGGAAGTTTTGTTGATTCTGTGCTTTTTGGCCCACTTGCATTTATTGTTTTTCTCCCTAGTTAGCTTTTTGTTCCAGTAGCGATTTGGCAGCTCGAACTACAGAAGAAGTTGTGTCATGTTTTGCTTCGTAATTTCGATCTAAATGGTATTGTTCCGTGCTCATGCGTTGATTGTATGCGGTTTTCAATTGGATTTTCTGCGCGAGAGGTTATTTCTGATGTCCTGTAATTGCTGTGATTTTTAAGTTTAACTTTTGGTTTCTATTTTTATTTTTTTCCTTTTATGGCTGGCAGTGGCTGATGATTGATTCATAACCATGAGCTTTCATGTTTATATGCGTTCATGGACAGTACTACGGAGAATAACAAATTGTCTGAGATTGTTGACATATTGAGATCATGGATTCCGATGAGGGGGGAACCTGGAAACATGTCGAGAGATTTCTGGATGCCCGATGAAAGCTGTAGGGTGTGCTACGAGTGTGATTCCTCATTTACTATTTTCAACCGCAAGCATCATTGTCGGCTGTGTGGGCGGGTTTTCTGTGGCAGGTGCACCATAAACACTGTCCCCGCACTTCCTGATGAGCCCAAGAGTGGGCGGGAAGATAGGGATAGGATTAAAGTTTGTAATTACTGCTTCAAGCAATGGAAGCAGCAGGTTGCTACTGGCAGTAACGTGGTGCAGTCGAGTCCTGGACTCACTCCATCTCCATCCTCATCGAGTTTGGTGAGCACTCAATCTAGTTGCTGCACCTGTAACAGTGGCAGCAGTGCTGGCTCTACTGAATTCTCAACAGGGCCTTTCCAGCATGTTTCATGTGGTGTTGGTCGGAGTCCTCATTCGTCTACAGGGATGGATTCAAAGTCCCCAAAGCAAGATCAGGCAAGGAGCTCTGAAAAACTAGATTATCTTGATTCTATGGATCCATTCCGCCACCAGTTAGGATCTTGCAGCAGGTAATGTCCGGAAAATCATCCTCCTTATTTACATGACATAATGAGAAAATGTCTTGATTTAGATCATATTTCATGCAAATGTTAGTATTCTTTTAGTTACCTATTTTTATTTTTATTTTCATTTTCTTAAATGAGTTTGGTTTGTGTTGTAAGCATTAAATCAAATTAAGATGCACGAACCTCATGGTTTATTGATGTTCCTGGTAGGTGTTTGCGGGCATATATGGTTATTTTTTTGTGTGAAGTATCTTAGGATTGACTTATCAGCTTCACTGGAGCCCTAGGTGAGGATTTGTGTGCCCACTCTTTCATAATATTTTCTGGAAGAGAAGTTTTTGCCTAATGGTGGAACATTTTCTCGACTATTTACAATTCGTGATCGAGCCTGAGAGGTTGAGCATGAAGTTGAAGGTGTTACTGCATAGTTGGTTGCATGTAAAGCTGCACGTTATCTGTTTTGTTCCCCAAAAATTTCATAATGATATTATTGTGAATTTTCCAAAGCCCTTACTATAATCTTATTATTGTCATTTGATTGAGAACACAAACAGGGAATGATAAAGCAGTACTGTCCCTAATTTACTCATTACATTTCCAGTATCTGAAAGGATAATTCTAATGGAATTTAAGAAAGATGGACAAATGACAATCCCATCACTCCACCGCAAGTAATATTTTGGACTTGTTCTTTTGGGTTTGGTACAACATTCTTAAACTTTTAAATGTTTGCTAATATTCTAGAGGTGATCTTCTAAAATAAGTTAGATCTGTAGAGATCCATTTGGGATATAACCATACTAGTGCTTTTGAGATTTTTCCCTGGATGTTCCATTGAGTGGTTGCAAAAATGGGATTCTTTGGAATGCATTGGGAATCTTTTACCATATCTTTGAATTCGATAGTCCCCGTCAAGCTCAAGTTGACAAATTCATTTCTAGAATTGGTGCTTACACTAGCTTTGTGGCGTGTCCTTCAATTTACAATTTCTCCAGTCATGATATGTGTTGCTGTCCAGTTATGTTCATGAATCATTTTTCTAGTTAAAAAAACTTTTATTTGAAAATTCTTTCTAAGATAGGAATTTTATTTGTTGCCTACTTCATTGACATACTTTACACTTTTATTTAGTTGGCTTATTGGAATTGATGTCTTGTTTATTGTGCCATTGGTGATCTCAGGAGTGATGATGAGGATGATGACTACCCTATCCATAGGTCACACTCCGAAATAAATATAGTAAGCCCTGACATGGGCTATGGTACCAACAACTACAGTCAGATTGATCACATCTATGGGCCTCGTGAAGCAGAACCTAACGAGGAAAGCACTCACGCAACCTATAATTCATCTCTGGTGCCTGAGAATTTTGAGACGCAAGGATCATTGGACTATGAAACAAGGAAAGAAGCAGATATACAAACTAATGATGTCCAATTTGGATCAGCTCCTCTACATGTGATGGATGAGGCAGATGTTGAAGCTGTAGATTATGAGAATAATGGTCTTATGTGGCTTCCTCCAGAGCCTGAAGATGAAGAGGACGAGAGGGAAGTCTTTGTATCTGATGATGATGATGACGATCCCTGTGAGGATGCCACAGGAGAGTGGGGTTACCTACGGTCAAGCAGCTTTATTGTTGGGGAACTTCGAAATAGGGATAGATCAAATGAGGAACACCGGAGAGCGATGAAAAGAGTCGTTGATGGGCATTTTACAGCTCTTATATCCCAACTTTTGCAGGCTGAGAACTTTCCTGCTTCAGATCATGAGAGTTGGTTGGATATTATTACCCAATTGTCCTGGGAAGCTGCTACTCTTCTAAAGCCAGATACAAGTCGGGGTGGAGGAATGGATCCTGGTGGATATGTTAAAGTCAAGTGCATAGCTTGTGGGAATCGCAGTGAGAGGTATTTTATTTGATTTTCTTGTCAGTTCATTATATACCTTTACAGTTCCGATAAGATTTTTTTTCACTGTAATATAAATGCTTGCTAGATATTACCATGGTTGACCCCTTCCTCTCAAATTCTAGGTGTTGTTGTTGTTAGAGTACATTGTCATATGACTCTGAGATAACTTTCACTAGATTATCAATGTATTGACCAGCATGAGTTTAGTGGATACTATATTTTAATGAACATTACTAGAACTTTGGGGCGGGGGGAAGGGGAATTCTTGATTGAACTTGGTTTCTTTGCTTTGTGCCAACAATTTTTCGATAATTCCTGAATGCGTGAATGTCATAAGTAAACTAAGAAAATATCTAACTCTTCAAATTAAGAAAATGGAAATGCTTGGAATATTGATAGAGTTTGATTACTTTGTTTTTGCTAATTTATTTAGTATCGTTTTGCTTTCCATATTTCCTGAAGAGATAAACTCATAAGTAAACCAGAAAGGAAATATCCAACTCTCTAGATCAAGAAGATTTGGATCCTACATTCCTTATTTAATTTGTGCACGGTGTATTCTATTTTGTTTCTGATAATGCTGATGAAGTTGTTACTGCTTTCCTCACAAGTATGGTGATTAAAGGGATCGTTTGCAAGAAAAATGTGGCTCATCGACGGATGAGTTCAAAAATTGATAAAGCGCGGCTTCTACTGCTTGGGGGTGCCCTGGAGTACCAGCGGGTTGCTAATCACTTATCGAGTTTTGATACTTTATTGCAGCAGGTTGTGACTATGACTAAACTCTATAGCTTTGAATTAGATATTGCCATTACATCATAATGCCCTGAAAACTAAATATTCTTTGTTTTGTTCATGAATAAGAAATTATGTCCCTCACTACTAGGCAACCATGCTATGAAGATTAACATTTGTCTACTGGTTTTATTGGCATTTGCCTTTGTCTTTTGCTGCTGCAGGAAATGGACCATTTGAAAATGGCTGTAGCCAAAATTGATGCGCACCACCCAAACATTCTTTTGGTAGAAAAATCAGTATCTAGATATGCACAAGAATATCTTCTTGCGAAGAACATATCTCTGGTTCTGAACATCAAAAGACCACTTTTAGAGCGCATAGCTCGTTGCAGTGGGGCACAAATAGTTCCTTCAATTGACAGTCTTTCTACCCCAAAACTTGGATATTGTGATTCATTTCATGTAGAGAAGTTTCTTGAGGATCTTGGTTCTGCTGGGCAAGGTGGAAAAAAGCTAACAAAGACACTGATGTTTTTTGAAGGTTGCCCGCGCCCATTGGGATGTACTGTAAGTTACACGACTTAAGTGGATTGCAAGCTCATGTTATTGTGAAATATTTTATTTCTAATAATGTTGACGAAGAAAAAGACCAAAAGGGTGTTAATATTTAGCTAGTGTATGGATATTGTGAGTTTTGAAGTGCCAAAAGATCAGTTCTCTCTGATAATATCCTTGACAACTTAAGCCAAATGTAGCTTTAAATATCTAGATTATGTGAGGTGGTAGTCACGCAATATTTGGACTAAATTTGACCGGTGTTTTTATTAAGCATATAAAAGAAAATTTGTCTATTCCTGTTTAAGTAAATTCGTATAATATATTACACTTACTGCTCTTAAGAAGAAATAGTGATTGTTTTTTTGAATCAGAATAGTGTTAGCTTTTGATGAAACATGTTTATCCAGATTCTGGATGTCATATCAATAGTTATGCACCAACTTATATATATTTCATCTTGGTGACTGACAACAATGGTTTGCTACTCTCAAAGTTTACTGCAAGAACTCACACAAATACACACACACACATATATATACATACACACAAACACAGACACACACACACACACACACACACACATATATATATATTTTGTGGTTGAGAGTATCAAGGTGAGAGGTTAGTCACTGATTCACTATTGGTAGTCACTCTTGTCTTTTGTCCTTTTATTTATTTTTTTAATATTAGGAAATCTGGTGTTTGGATTAGCATATATGTAATCTACAACCGACTGATTGATTTATAAAATTGGAGCCACTTTTTCAGTTGAGTATTAATTTTATTTCATTTTGGGAGTCAGATTCTGCTCAAGGGTGCTAGTGGGGATGAGCTGAAGAAAGTCAAACATGTAGTTCATTATGGTGTGTTTGCTGCTTATCATTTAGCACTCGAGACCTCATTTCTTGCTGATGAAGGTGCTTCTCTGCCAGAACTCCCTTTGAAATCTCCAATAAAAGTGGCCCTGCCAGATAAGCCCTCTAGTGTTGATAGGTCCATCTCTATGATACCTGGCTATAATTCTCCTTCCAGTGAAAGACCTCAAGCACAACAGCAGCCCAGCAATGCATTTCAATCTAGAAATGACATGTCTCTGGATAGCAGACAGTCATCAGTACTCTCAATGTCTGAGGCAGAGTCTATTTCATCTAAAGGTTCTACTGCTCAAACTCCAAATGCTGAATCTAGAATTAGAAATTTGGATCATATCATGTCTGGTGCTGACTTAATCAGGTTCTCAATCGGAGCAGCTCTCTGATAGTCCTTATTCTATAGACAAAAATAGGCCGGATGCTAATGGATGCTCTGATGCTAAACGATTGGATTATCTGGATAGAAATGATACTCTAAACTCTAAACATTTATTTGAGACTGAGGCTCTAGGACAAGGATTTAATTTTTCTCCTGGTGATGAAAATAGACTTCCTTTGAACATGGACAAATATGAGTCAGTACTCTCTGGGCAGCATGACAAGGACCAGACTGTGGAGTTGGAAACACTGATGGATGAGTTTCCTCCCTCACCATCTGATCATCAGAGCATTTTGGTCTCTCTTTCAACAAGATGTGTGCTAAAGGGAAGTGTATGTGAGCGTGCTCATCTCTTCCGAATTAAATACTATGGTAATTTTGATAAACCTTTGGGTCGATTTCTTCGAGACCATTTGTTTGATCAGGTACAACATAATCTTATTCATGTGTCTGTACACACTATCATTACTACATCTCTTTAAAGATGATTTTAGATCCTGGTCTATAATTTTCTGGCAGGGCTCGCGATGTAATTCATGTGAAATGCCTTCAGAAGCCCATGTTCATTGCTATACTCATCAACAAGGAAGCCTTACCATCTCTGTGAAAAGGCTTCAAGAATCGTTTTTGCCCGGCGAGAGGGAGGGAAAAATATGGATGTGGCATCGTTGCTTACGATGTCCACGAACCAATGGTTTTCCTCCAGCCACAAAAAGAGTTGTAATGTCAGATGCTGCCTGGGGTTTATCTTTTGGAAAATTCTTGGAACTCAGCTTTTCAAACCATGCTGCTGCGAGCAGAGTTGCTAGCTGTGGCCATTCCCTTCATAGAGATTGCCTTCGGTTTTATGGGTATGTGTTTTCTGTTGAGAAGCCTGTAGTCTAGGGAAAAGAAAAGAAAGAGTCTCATTAGATGATTAGGTTTTTGAAGTCATGTCAATTGTAAGTCCAATTTTGCTCTCATGTCTACCATTATTATAAAGGAATTGCCTCTTTGAATCTGACTTCATGTTATGTTTTGTATTGGGGGTGGTGGATTTGAGAGAGTGTAGTTAGAACGTCGAGTGTGTTCTATTGTTTACAACTAGCTGGACTTCTTTTATAATTACATGAGGATCATATTACTAGACTGGATAACACAGCTTATTTTTCAGTAGTGCTCTGGCAGGCTTTAATCCAACATTCAAATGGTGCTTTCTTCTCATTAACGTAATTCATTTTTATTGTTGCCTCAACCTTATTAAGTTGTCTTATATGCAGTTTTGGGAGGATGGTTGCATGTTTTCGGTATGCTCCTATCAATGTCTATTCTGTTTATCTTCCACCATCAATGCTTGAATTCAACTATTACAAGGAGGAGTGGATACAGAAAGAATTTGATGAGGTAAGATAATATGGAGAATATGCTTATTCTGTATCTGGTTTCTGTGATTTACAATTTCATAGGATTTGATGCAACTGTAGGTCAGTAGCAGGGCATATGTCCTGTTCACTGAGGTTCAGGAAGTGCTGCATCAGATATCAGACAGAGTCAAGGATGATGCTGGCAAAAAAGCAGATGAATCTAGTAAACTGATTGCTGAACTGGAGTTGATGCTTCAGAAGGAAATAAAAGAATTTGAGGTTATTCTTGTGAATATTAGCTGTCTCCCTAGATAATGACTTTTTCTCTTTGTCCATCTATGAATTAGGTAAATTAATTGGAGTCTGGCTTTTATCTATGGATCGAGTTTGCTGAACAATTAGTTCTCTAGGTTCGGTTCTTAATTTAATAATCAGTTAACTAAAATAAAATGAATGTGGTTAATATATAATAATCCATTTTAACTAACTGGTTTATATTTCCTTTTATGCTAAGTACAATGGTAGTGCCTTTCGTGTTCTCTGCATATAGAAGATGCATTGTGACATCTGTCATGTGATTGGACTCTAATGGTGGATTCATTTGTAGCTGCTAAAAATAGATTTCCTTTTTTTTTTTTTCTGGGTTCCTGAAGAATGAACTTTTATTTAGGAATCATTGTGGTGTGTGCTTAAAAAGGAAGTCAAACACGGTCGGCCAGAGATGGACATTCTTGAAATCAACAGAACAAAAAGACAGCTAGTTTTTCATGCTTATGTCTGGGACCAGCGGTTAATGCATTTTTCCAAATATAAGGTTTCTACACTGAAGGAGAAGCCTGCTAGGTGTTAGGGAGAAGCGGTCAGAGGTGGAAACGATTTCCAGGTCCTAGTAGAGGGTTCACCAGTTGGGATTCTTCTTTTGCTGTTATGACGCCTTATCTAATGCCTAATGAGGGAGAAGATAGCAGGATTGTCTGTCCAGATGAGATTCATAAAGGAATGGATATAGACCAGCCCTCGAGAAATAAAGAGGATTCCAACCTTTACCGTTCTGACACAAATTTGAGTAACCAGTCAGACATCCCAGAATATGCAAAAACTGTTCGAAGGGCTCGATCAGAGGGACAGTTCCCAGTGATGGAAAATACATCGGATAATCTAGGATACTGCATGGACGGTGAATCAGCAGCCAGAACACGTATATTCTGAAGACAAGAAGACCATTACTCCTAATACATCCATACGAGAGTCTTCTGGTGCTTTTTCAACCACTACAGGGCCAGTTGTTGTAGGCAGGTGTAGAAATGATAGGTCTGTTGGCGAAGAAACTAATCATTTACGTTCTGGATTGCCTGCAAAGGGGCCTAATGATATTGAAAATCCAAGGAGTTGGCTGAGTATACCTTTTTCGGCTCTGTATCGGTCACTCTTCAACAAAAATACTCCAACCACTTTGCAGAAGCTTGGAAAGATTGCTGAGTACAATCCAGTTTATATCTCATCATTTAGAGAACTGGTACATCTTGGTGGTGCTCGGCTGCTGCTACCTACAGCTGGTAGTGACATTGTTGTCCCAATTTATGATGATGAGCCTACTAGTGTCATTTCGTATACTCTGGTGTCACCAGAGTATCAGAACTTTATGGCAGAAGAACCAGATAAGCAGAAAAATTATTTGGAACCCTCGTCTTCATTTTCATTATTAGATCCAGTTAATTTATTTTCGTTTAGTTCTTTTGATGAGTCGAATTCAGAAGCCATGAAGGGTCTTGGCTCTGCTGATGAAAGCATCTTATCATCTGGCTCTCGAAGTTTTTCGGGTTTGGACTCTCTTCTATACCCAAGTACTTTGCATTCCAGAATATCCTTCACTGATGATGGCCCTCCAGGGAAGGTGAAGTATTCTGTAACTTGTTATTTTGCTAAGCAGTTTGAGGCCTTGAGGAAAGCTTGCTGTTCAAGTGAGTTAGATTTCATCCGCTCTCTTAGTCGCTGTAAGAAGTGGGGTGCACAGGGTGGTAAGAGCAATGTCTTTTTCGCCAAAACATTGGATGACAGATTTATAATCAAACAAGTGACTAAGACGGAGCTTGAGTCATTTACAAAGTTTGCACCGTCTTATTTCAAGTACTTGTCTGAATCCATAAGTGTTGGATGCCCGACATGCCTAGCTAAGATCTTAGGCATTTACCAGGTATCAGCTCTGGCCTACTTGGTTCTTCCCTTCTTATTTTCTAAGAATTTGCATGGATACTATTCTTAAACAAGCAGCATGAGACTTTACACATTGTTCGAATGAAAAACCTCATCATTTTCAAATTAGTTGCTCTGCTTTCGAACTTTCAGTGCTTTCCAATCACATGGCTAATGCTTAATGTTAGTAATTCTATTACAAACTTGTATTAGCTTATCCTTTTGTTGGTTGTTGGCATGAAGGTCACATCAAAGCATTTGAAAGGAGGAAAAGAGACGAGAATGGATGTTTTGGTGATGGAGAATCTTCTATACAGACGCAATATCACCCGACTATATGACCTAAAAGGTTCTGCTCGATCAAGATATAATCCAGATTCAAGTGGAAGCAATAAAGTTTTGCTTGATCAGAATCTGATAGAGGCTATGCCAACCTCTCCTATTTTCTTGGGAACAAAGGCAAAACGTCTGTTAGAGAGAGCTGTGTGGAACGACACTTCATTTCTTGCCGTAAGCTTCAAATTGCTTTTCCATTGTAGTTGCACTTGTGGGAACACATTTGTATCTTATAGTCTTCGTGTTACAGTCAATAGACGTGATGGACTACTCGCTTCTTGTTGGCGTTGACGAGGAAAAGCACGAGCTGGTTCTTGGGATTATCGATTTCATGAGGCAATACACATGGGACAAGCATCTCGAGACCTGGGTGAAGGCATCGGGCATTCTTGGGGGCCCCAAAAATGCTTCCCCCACAATAATATCTCCAAAACAATACAAGAAAAGGTTCAGGAAAGCTATGTCTGCTTATTTTCTAATGGTTCCAGATCAGTGGCTGTCCTCGACTATCCTCCCAAGCAGTTCCCACTCAGACCAGCATGAAGAAAACTCACAAGATAAGGTCACCATACAGTAACACTTTCTTTTTGCGCATCAATTCTTTACTGTAGCTGCCTCATCTGTACCTGTTTGTAGATCTGGATGCAGAAGGCTCTTTTCGCATTGCATTTTTTTTTTGTTCAAAGTTCGTATAGTTTTCAGGTGCCAAGTGTAAAATGCATTATACATAACAATAGCTTTTTCTTCGTAATAAGTGCTTGCTTTCTGCCATTTCATTTCTTACAGAATTGTGTTTCTTCTTCAGTTATTCTTAGAAAAGCAAGAGTGATGCTACCAAGTAAAACTCAAAGTGCCAAAAAATGATCATTCATTTATAAAGGAAGTGATATGATGTGTGTCTGAGATACAAATACAGATGCATTAATCCTTTACATCTGTTACTCCATCTGTGCATATCTGAAATCTGGCTTCAGCTTCAGCGAGACACTGGCGAGCTCACTACTTTGCATATACGCTCCTCTCCCCTTCCTTTTCTCAAAGCTAGTCTGTCAGCACAACTCAAATATTCAGAAATTAAACATTCAAATGATAAAAAAGACTTAAACTCAACCTTGTTGTTGTAGCATGCGCCATGATGTTGCCACCAATGGGTTTGATTTGAGGACCAGCAAAAACGGCCGAACCATCCACTTGTGCCACAACTTGGTTAGTTATAACAACAGCAATCCCAAACTGCAACACAACAACAAAATTAAGAATCTACTGAGACTCCCTCTACACGTGCTCGGTATCATGGATAGAGAGAGATGACCTCATCGGCTAGCTTCTGAAGGCTCCTCAAGAACTTTGCAAGATGCATTTGCCTTGCTGACAATTCCCCTCTTCCGGAGAAATCTGTCCTATAAAGAGCAGTAGCACTGTCTACAATCATGAGGGCAAACCTGTATCATAAAAGAAATTATTTCAAAGGATTACTAATGAAGAGAGATAGTTCTGAAACATAGTAAGCAAATACCTGGTCTCCACCATCATCGATGCAGCTTCAAGCAGAAGCCTCGACTGATGGTCAGTGTTGTAAGCTCGGGCATAGGCCACATTCTCCAAGACATCAGCACCATTCAGCCCAAACCTACATATTTGAGCGCTTAAGGTGATTAAAGCATAAAAAAATATATATGGCAAAGCGTTATTTGCCAGAAACCAATTTACTAACCTGTCTGCTATCTGAAGTAATCTCTGTGGTCTGAATGTCCCTTCAGCGTCAATGTACATAGCTTTCCCCTCACCACCTCCTTGATCTAATGGTAGCTGAGAAACAATTGCAATCACAAATTAGTAAGTTGATAATCCATAAAAAAAGATTAAGTCTGATAACTGAGTACTTTACTGACTAATGAACACAGAAGACTACGTGACACCAAAGAAGGTACTTAAATGATTAACTTGGCAAGTCGTAATGAATATTGCTCAAGTCGAACAATTTGCACACTTGTTATTATATACAATTCAGTTAACATCATCTCACTTGGCAAGTCACACAAAGCGTATGGCATAGTTGAGTCTTTCCAGAGCGGAACTCCCCATATAGTTCAGTTATAGACCCTGTTTCGACCCCTCCTGTGAAAAGAAAAAACATGAGGATGTGCTGTTGCAGTATAATACATTTATTTTATGGTCACCTAAAAACTAACCTTCCAAAATTTTGTCCAGTTCTTTAGATCCAGACGTTATTTGAATTATTTCAAGCCTCTGAGCATGTAGTTGGGTGGCACTTGTAAAGCCCAAAGGGACCAATTTCGAAGCTGTTAAAATGTTAACCAAAAAGTGCAAATGAAAGGTGTTAATAAAGAAAGAAATTTGGACGTGTTGACATGATCCATTAAACAATAAGTGAAATAGAGCAATAGAATTAAGTAGGGAAAACAATATCACATTCTGTGCAAGAAAACATGCCTGCCTCAATGATCTTATCAACTTTTGCATCACTAATTCCTTTTATTTGCAGAAGCTCTTTCCTTGGAGAGTATGCCACTGATTCCACAGTGCACAACCCTGCATCTTTGAGCTTTTTGATGTCGATAGCAGCAATTCCGGATGCCTTAAGAGAAAACAAGAAAGCAACGTTCAGATCCCAAAACAAGTTTTTAACATCTGCAATTCTACGGCAATTAAAGAGAACGCTAGCCCTTACAACATTAACTCCATATATAGTAAGTTTGTAAACAACTTAGGAAATTTTGCAAGTAAGCAAATACGAGTAACATAAAGAAATGAGGAATTGCTATGTCAACCCTTGGGACATCACATCCAAGTAAGATCTATTCTTATGCTTGACAAGGCCCCGCCATAGAACACGAAAAAGTGAGTAAATAAATAAATAAAATAACATAAACTGAAGGCTCATCCTCGCTTTGCATACACACCAGACCAGAGAACTTGCCTTCTTATAACAGACATTTATACAATACATCAAGGCATTGTTTCAGGTTAGAAACTGATCCCTTTTCAATTGCAATAATATAATCTGATAAGAGAGCATCCTCCTAAATGGGCCTAATAAAAATAAAATTTGGTAATAGTTATTGCTCTCGATGCTCAAAGCAGCTGAACTATTAATTTTGATGAGATCCAAGACATTCATGATTCAAGAAATCTCCCTACTCCCAACCCCAATCCTGACGCGAAGATATCCACTACACAAGAAATTGCAAGAACCCTTTTCTTGAAGTGAAATCTACAAAGGCCGAATGCTCGAAACTCAATTAAAAAGAGATACGGCACCAAGAAAATGAATACGGACAAAATCTTAAACAGAAGAGAACATGATTAAAAAGGTGGGAACTTCAAATTCAACTAGCATTTCCATGTATTGAGAGAAAAACCCACAAAAACCCCAAAAAATGGAAAACGGAAAACAATTGGGGAAATGTGACCTGAAGTTGTTCAACAGGGAAAGGGCCGTGCTGAATATCTTCCGATTCCTCTGGTTGTTCTTGCACCAAAGGCCTGTTCCTTCCCTGCTGATCCATCAATGACATCCACCTCCGAAAACGAGCGCGTCTCTTTTGTGTTGTGTGTGTGTGTGTGTGTGTGAGAGAGAGAGAGAGAGAGAGAGAGAGAGAGAGAGGTGTATTTGAATAGGTTTGGGAAGGCGCGAAAAGAAGAGGATAAATTGTAGTGGGAAATGCGGCAGTAGCTTCTCCCGTAAGAAGCCTGCATCTTCTTTAACTTGGGCCTTGGGCTTTATTAATGGGCTCACACAATATTCAATGTACTAAACTGACAAAAATGGAATTTTTTTTTGAAGGGGACAAAAATGAGAGTATTTTGTAGAATTAGCCCTCATTTAAAATGAGTGACTTTTTTTTGGTAATGTTACCCATTCACATTACATGAATCTCATAATTATCAATGTGTATTTAATTGTGTGTATACAATTTATGATTATTAAACTATCTCAAAAAAATTATAAACATAGTGAAATATTAAATGTGGTGAACTCTAGTGCATTCAGATGCACGATGCGTTAGTCCTGATTACGATTGAAATATGATTAATAAATTTTTAATTGACATTCCAAAAAAAAAAATTCTGGTGAAGATTATTAAATTTAATAATAGTAATATATATATATATATATATATATATATATATATATATATTACATTTGGATTGTACATAAGTTATTTTCATACTAAGATTTTATTTGGTGGGTAAGATGAGCACATAATAAAATACACATACAAACTATGAAGACCAGAGATCGTGTAAGGGTCCGGTAGAAATTCATTGTTCTTCTTTAAATAAGAGATTGGGTCTCCCCCTCCTATAGTTTTCGCATGCATTGAATAGTAACCAAGATAGTAAAATAGTCAATTCATGATATCTATATTTTATATTTTATCTATCAAACACATACTCCATCTATCTTCAAATAAGTGTTATAATATAGAGTCTGTTCTGGTCCCTTTTTAAGTGTCATATTGTGGATTTTTAGTATAAAATTAAGCTAAAACTTTCAATTCTACCCATGTCTTAATATTATAATTAAATTAAATTTTAAAGTTACGAATATAATGAAGGGTATGCTTGTAAAATTATATTTCTAATCGGCATGTGTAGTTTTATATCATATGACACTTATTTAAAAACGGTTTCCGTACCTTGATTAAATGTATTACACGAAAAGCGTTTTTAAAAGCTATGCGCATCAACTACCAATATTAAAGCTTTGATAAAGACCTGTATATTATTTATAGCCAATATAAATATAAATATAAATAATATATATTATAATAAATAAATAATAGTAAATAAATAAATCTTATCAAAATCCTTTTCAATGAAAGCATTGGCGCGCTAATATGAATTGATTGATAGTTTAACATAATGGCATACGCCAAATTAAGGCATCATTGTACCTTTAGAGTGAGTTTTTAAGGAAGGTTTTTTTTTTTTTTTTGAGGCAAGTTTTTAAGGAAGGTATCAAGACTAGATTCTAACAACTTTTAGTTACATATTTGTGTTACATCAACTTAATTTTCTGTCACATACATTGGAAAAAGGTTAACATTCCCTCAATCAATAAATACATACAAGTTGTTTTTAAAATGAAGTAAAATAATTTTACTATTTTTTAACAATTTAATAAGTTTTCATTTAGATATACTACAACTTTTTCATTGATTTGTGGGTGCTATACGTACGGGTGAATTCACGATTCCAAATACGACATCGTTTAAATTCTTTATTGAAAATATTTAAAGCTTCATTATAAAGGAAAGAAAAACTTTAAAACTCTAGTGAAAAAACACCCACGAGTCCAAGATTCATATTCAAATTTGGAAGTTTTGTTTATCACCGACAAAGGCTAATCGTTGAGTTTATCAATAGAGGAATAATTTATTCCATACTTATCGTAAACACCGTTCACATTTGATTCACACTTGATGTTATTCAAATTAGAACGCTAAAACTCTATCTATATGTAATTAATCAAGAATGAAAATTGAAGTTGGCAGATGAAAGAAAGTTGTTCGTGAAGATCAGTCCTGACTCCTGAGCATAAGCAAGGAAGTTCACTCATCTTTTTTATTTTACTAGTATGTGCCCGCTCGTGCGATGCACGACCATCATCGAAATTGAACGATAATTTAAATAAATAAATAAAAATGTTAAACATAAGTAAATATATATATATAAGTAAATATAAACATAAATGATCTCAATAAAAAATAAATTATTCACAATATAATCTCAATAAAAATATCAATCTGAAAACATTCAAATTTTCAATTATTGAAATAGCAATTAATTGATTTAATTGATAATGTGTATAAATTTATAAATAAATAAATTATGAAATATCAAAAGCAAGTATAGATGATAATGAGTATCATTATGGATCATATAATATTCTAAGATGTACAAAACTATTTATTTACATATAGTATAACTGTACTTTAATATAGTTTTTGAATGCATATTTATGAGGTCATTTTGTTTATGCTCAAATTTTAAAATAAAGTTACAATGTATACATTTTTTTTTTCAATTGGAAAGTGAAAAAATAAAGGGTTTAACATGAGATATGTGTCGTTCATTTTCCAAAATAAAATGTATACAATTTCAGTAAATTTAAATAAATGTGCTACTAAAAAATTAAACTCTTCAATTTACTTTTATTTTTTATTTTTAAAGAAAATCGATAATGGTTCTCTAATTACTGATTTTCCAATGAGTAATTTTGAAGCTTAAAAATTCGATTTTTAAGATATACTATATATTAGTTATTTATCTACAAATTTATATTAATATAAAGTTGACCTTTAAAAAAATATTTTTAAGCTAAAGATTTCTAAAATGAACAAATATAAGTTTCATCATTGTAATTGCATTAAACTGATATAATAAAAATATAAATAGTAAAATATAAAAAATACTGATCTATAGTAAAAACATAAAAAATAAAATAAAAAAAATATGGAAAAAGGAATGAAAGAACCGTGAATTTTAAAAAATGAGAAATGAGAGAGGAGATGATAGAGGAGAGAAGAGAGAGGAGAGAGAAAAAAATAATTTGGTGACTTTAAACTATAATAACTTATTGGTTTTAAATTTATTTTTTATAATTTTTACATCAAATTAAAGATATCGTCATTATCTTTAATTTAACATCCATATTGAATATTTTTTTATAAATTAAAGTTGATGAATTTAAAAGAAAATCAAATTGAATAAATATATTTGAATAGTGTTTTCTAAGTAATTAATATATTTTGTTGAATTAGTGTGAAATAAATTAGAAATGCATTGCACGTAAAAAAATGCAATTTTTAGTGCATGCTCCATTTTTTTAGACGTGGGATTTGTAAGTTGTAATTTAATTTAAGTTAGTTTAATCCATTTTTTGTGTATATATAATATGACATTATTTTTTGAAGGAATCACAAAATCGCCATTCAAATCAATTTCAAATTGATTTGAAATCAATTTCAAATTGAAAACTGCTCTTTTAATATAGTATAGATATATTAATTTTGATTCTAATATCTCATACTAAATCATTAATGACACTATTAATTTTATAAAATAATTAAATAAAAATCAAAGTTTTTTTTTATTCTTTTATTTGAAGTTTAAAAAAGTTGATAAAATTGAGCTCTGATAATTTTTGTGTAATTTAAAAAATTAATAATTTTATAATTTTTTTTAAGATAAGCTTAACCAAACATCTCTCTGAATCTTTGAAAAGTCGAAAAAGGATCTGTACGTAGTTGAAACAAGTGATTGAGAAATAAGTAGTCCTCTGTTTATGGATAACAGGATAAGGATGATTAAATCTTTGATGGAGATATCTGCTTTCTTTTTTATATCGCCACCAATCACAACAACAACCATCCTGATAATGACAATTAAAATGATACCTACAGTAATACCAACAGTTAATTTATCCTTTTCATTTCTTAATCAATTCATCCATTGGAATTTGGAGGTAGCTTTTACTATTAAAAAAATAATGCCAAATACTAATTAGCCATGTCAGTATCTTGACCGGATATCTAATTTCATTTTTATTTTTTATTTTTTTGTTAATATATTTTCTCCAATTTAAATTTTGTCTACTTTAGTTTAATTTTGTGATTATTAACTAAAGTTTATTCCATTCAATTATACTAGTATATAATTATTTTTTATCATTTAATTTTATTTTTATTAACTAATAATAGATTGAAATATTAAAACTTATGGTATATATTTTTTAAAAAAATTATTCTTTTGAAATAAAAATTTAGCATAATTCATATTATTATATTAAATTTTATAAAATATATTGTTAAAATAATAGATATAATCATATAATATTGAGACACGGTGGTACAAAAAAAATCGTGTTATATTCACTATAATTAAATTTTTCAGTATGATTAATAAATTTTAATTTTTAATGTATAAATTAATAGTTAGGAATTAATTAATAATAAATTATAATTTAAATGACTGTACTGTAAATTCAGATGGTATGTAATTATAAGTTTTTGCCTACACTTTGGAAGGAATCATAGAAATCAAAGCAGATTACATTTACATATTTTGTCAAAGACGATACACATTACAAGCATTTTGGCAAGTAATAAGAGATTAAAATACAGCGATCGAAACTCCCACTTCCTTAACTATATAAACTTTCAACTCTTCTGTCCCAACTTTGACTTGAATCACAACCTCGGTTTCAACTTCACACAAAACCAAGATTTAACCGCAGTAACAAATTCAAAGCCCAGAAACAAAAGCCACCCCCGTCGACGGCAGCCACGAGTTCCCTCCGATGAAATTCGCCACCGTGAACTTCGCCGCCTCCGGCGTCCCAAGCACCCGGAACCCCGGCCAGCTCACCCTGCCGGAAGTCGCGGCGCCGGCGCCCATGTTGGCGTACTCGGCGAAGTACAGCGACTTGTAGGTGGCGCCGCCGGCGCCGGGCCACTCGACCCAGCCCCGCGACGCGATGGCTCCGTCGATGTTGGACTGCATGACCACCGCCCGCGAGTAGGTCTTCCACGGGCGGCCGAGGTACGACTTGTAGGAGCCCCGCACCGATGAGAAGTCCGACGCCACCGTGATCCGGCAGTTCTGGACGGAGAACCCCGTGTTCTGCCCGGGGTCGCTCCGCCCGCTCGCCAGGATCACGTTGTACGCGCCGCTGCCGCGGGGGCGGCGGAGGTAGAGCCCGCAGCTCTGGAAGACGGCGGCGGCGTCGCCGAAGATGAAGTCCACCGTGCCGTAGATGTCGCACTCGCGGTAGAACTGGCGGAGGGAGAGCGCGTAGAGCGTGTCCTGGTGGCCGTCAATGCTGCACCGGTACAGCACCGACCGGTCGGAGGCGATCGTCAGCGCCACCGCCTGCTCCGCGTTCGGCCCCGCTGTGTTCTGGAATCCGATGTCCCGCGCTATGAACCCGTCGCCGGTAATAGCTGCACTCATAGAAGATATTCACACAATTAATTATTGTAAAAGATACATGGTAGAAGTTGTTGGTCAAAAGCATAATTAATTTTACTTAATTTAATTGGGCAGATAGTTACACAACTATTAATTGTTTATATTTAAGTAAGATTAATGATCATGACATCCCTAAACAAGCATCGTACAAAAGTTAAGTGCTTCAAACCGACAGCGAAATGGAGGCATCACCTACTTACTTTTTCCCCTTAAATTTCGTCATTATATAAAAGTAGCTAATACGTTGTACACACAAAAAAGTTGATGATTCCATAGACAGATGAATAGTCCAATAAGAAACGTCAATTTTGTAAATGAAAAGTGAAGAGAGAGAGAGAGAGAGCTCACTAAAAGTAGCAGATCCACGCAGAGAAGAGCCGCCTTTGCCAACACTGCCGCCCGCAGTGATGATAGTAGAGTATTTTCCATCACCAATTAACGTGATTCCATCTTTATTAGTATTAATTTTCTCATTATAAGTCCCCGCCTTCACATGTATCACAAATCGGCCTCCGCCCGCCGCCGCGATCGCCTCCGACACCGTTTTATAGTTGCCGCTCCCATCTTTCGCCACCACCGCGTTTGCTTTTATTTCTGTACTCTGAAGCAATCTCCGGTCGCCGGCAGACAGCCACCTCGGAAAACTTTCCTCTCCAAGAAGCCGACGGCCGGCCGTCCCGACAATCCGGTTGGCCAGAGCCAGAGGATTGCTGCCTAATTCCGACAAGAAGTCCATTTTCTTCTTAATTTCATTCACATACAAATTTGATGCCGCATGAGCTTCAACTGAGTCCTTGCAAGTTTGCTGGAACGTGAGAGCGGCGCTCAGCCACGTCTGAATATCGTCCTTGTGTTTGGCCGGCGACTTTTGCAAGGCGTCTAGGGCTTGGTTGAGCCTTTTCCGCGACATACTCATCAGGTCATGGCAATAGTCTGATGAAACACGAGATAAAAAATACAAAAGATTAATTAATTAGTTAAAATATATGAATGAAAAAAAGATGGGTGGTAGGTGTTAATTAATTACGTACCGATGGCGATTCTGGCTTGTTGAGCTTGAGGAGAGATGAAATGGGAGGAGAGTAGTTCGAAATTGGAAGTGGGCAAATTGGTTTGGGAGACGGTGGTGTTGACAAGGGCAGACAAGAGATCAACGCCGGACCCTAATCCTGTCAAGGTTTGGACACACAACGTAGGATACCTAGTGAACCCACATTGTATTCTAACTTTTTCATCAAACGCACCATCTTTTCCCAAGCACACTATGCTCCAATTCGACATCACCAAAACCCAAAAAATAATGCATTTTAGGGATTCCATTGGGATGCACAAATATTAAAGAGATGGAATTTAGGGTTTCTCGAGCTAGATCGAATTTATGAATGAGTGTAATATATGGTTAGGAAGTTGAGGTTTTTATAGAGGGGGGAAGGCTGCATGAAGAGTTGGTTTAGGGGTCAATTTTTGTTCATTGTTGGTACGTAGTTCATGTCATCACATTACACTTACAGTTATCCATTTTGGAAAAGCTCCCTTGTCCTTGCTTAATCAATTAATTCAATATTGCATGCAAAATTTAATATATTAACGTTATTAGCCAACATGATTATATATATATATATATATATATATATATATATACACTTGCTTTTGTGGCTGGATATTGATTAATACTTTCTTAAATATGATTTTTTTTTTGTGTGGTATACTGGTATTTATGCATGTTTTGTATAGTATATATATATATATATATATATATATATATATATATATATATATATAAAGTCACCCCGGATAGCCTAAGATATGACCTTTTTTATAATATATAAGCTAGCTGGCATTGCAACATTAATTTGGGGAAATAATGGTGGGACATGTTTTGCTAAATTAGAGATTGATCGCTTAAAGAAAAAACCAGATTATGGGACCTGCCTGCCTCATCTTGTTTAATTTCAAATCTTGATGAAAACCAACCTGCCTATTTTTTGTGTTTTGCTTGCACTATGAATATGATTTCTACGATAGCAATTTGATGCGAAAGTAAATTAAGGGAATTAAATTAATTAGCATTAATGATGATGCCATTCTAATTTACCGAGCTAGGCCACAATAAATGTAAAATCACAATTACATTAATGATTAGATTATAAACTTTCCATCATTTTCCACAAAATAATAATAATTAATAAATCCCCACATAAAAATACTTCTTTAGTTATACATATACTTTAGGGTTAATTGTCGTAAAATTCCAGATACTTTCACAGATTTTGATTTTTTCTCATGACCTATAAATTTGGCCTAAAAATCCAATCAAGACTTTTCCACGACAACATTCTCCAAGCAAAATATAAGTGACACGAGATCCTACTGTGTATTTTTTTTATCTACGTGTAGATAATCCCGCATCACTTATGTTTTGATCGAAGAACGTCGCCGTAGGAAAATATTCCAGAATAATTTTTCAATTTATAAATTTTCAAGTTAAATTTATATGTTAAGGGAAAAAACAAAATTTATGAAAGTATATGAATTTTGCGGCAATCAACCCTATATTTTAATGCTTCTTTTATATTAGTGCTTCTTATATATACACTAATTACTACAAGAAAATACGGCTCTAACGACCGAATTTTCAGGTCGTTAATAATATTAACGACCGATTTAACGATCGTTTTCAGTGGTCGTTGTTTGCATCGTCATTCCGAGTCTTAACAACCATTTTTTCGGTCGTTAAATTTAACGACCGATTTTTTATTTTTAACGACCAAATTTTTGGTCGTTAAAGAGAAATTTATTTTATTATTTAGTAGTTTTTTTTATTAACGACCGAATTAATTTAGTATTTCTAATGTATTTTGATCTTAATTGCATACGATTTGACAAACTTCCCAGTGGATCACCCATCTTAGTTGTGCTCTAAGTCAAACAGGCTTAACCTTGAAGTTCATTTCGAGTGGTCACCGGTACAGAACACTCGTATTATTGATATATCTAGTACCTATTAATTCATTTAAACTCTATTTCAATATACAATATCATTAATATCTAAGACTTTTGGTACCGGCGAAAGATTGACGGTAATATATGATCAAATTTATAATAATAAAAAATTAATATTATCGTAATTTAAAAAAAACATATAAGTATGAAAAATAACAATCAAATAATAATTGTAATATACAATATTATCGTAATAAGTAATTAAATTATTAGATTTATTATAATTCAATATACAATATCATTCATTTATTAAATAAAATAACTTATTATTTAAAATAATAAAATATTTGAAAATAAATAAAACAGATGATATCAGATAATTTATTATTTTAAAATAATAAAATTATTAATGTTTTAAAAATAATGAATCTAATAATTTAATAAAACTATAAATCTAATTATATTCTCAATAATTTAAAAATAAGAATTAAATAGAAAATTAATATATATATATATATATATAAATATAATCAAAAAATAAAAATAAATAAATATAAATAAAAAATGAAATTAAAAAAATTTAAAAAATTGGAAAAATAATATTAACGACCGATTTTTCGATAGTTAATAAATAAAATAAATAAAAAAATGTTTTTTAATATTAAATAAATAAAAATAAAAAATAATATTAACGAACCAATAATTCGGTCGGTTAAAAAAATAATTTTTTTAATAAAAAAAATATTAACGACCGAAAAATCGATCAGTAAAAAATAAAAAAAAATATATAAAAAATTTAAAGACTGAAAATTCGATTATTAAAAAATATATTAAAATATAAAAAAAATAATTAACAACCGAATTTTCGGTCGTTAAAAAAAAAAAAAAAATCGGTACGTTAAGACCGCAAAATTAACGGCCGAAATTTTCGGTTGTTAATTTCGGTCGTTAGAAGCGTGTTTTCTTGTAGTGAATGCTTCTTATTATAACAATCGTAGATCATGTAAATATCAGTTCATCAGATTGATTTTTAATCAACAGGCACAAGAGAAAAGAATATACATATATATTTGATCCTTAATTGTTTTTATATATACAATTGACACTTTAAACATCACCTCCAACTTAGACCCCGTCACTCTTAAGATTATCAGATTCGATATAATTTACATTTACCTAATTGTATAATTCAGTGATCATCCTAATTCAAAATGGATGAAAAAGCTGTATGAAATTGTCTTGTCTCATCCATGAAACGAATGAAACTTTTTTCAATTTTTTTTTATAAATTTCAGTGTCTCTTTTAAATTATTTTTCTTTAATTTCCTTCCCCCACATTATTTATTAACTTTAAATTATGATAACATGATTAGGCTTAAGTGTTCTTTATATGCTTCATGTTTCACACGAAAAGGGTCCTTATGTTTATTTCATAAGTTGGCGGCCTTTACTTTTTTTTTTTTCTTTCCTTATTTTCTAGTGGAGGGAGCTTGGGCAGTTGTGCTTGCCTCCGCTGCCTAGATGCACTTGGATAAATCCGCTCATATACAATAACATATTATCTCCGTTCATCAATAGTATATAACAAATAACAATTATTTAATTTGACATCCACAAAGAATATATTATTTTATTTTTTTGGATATAATCTCACATTCTCATTTTAATTGTAACCACACATTTTTATATAATCTCACATTTAATTCAATCACAATCCTTTTTTTTGAATTTGTATCCATCAAAAATTGTATACTCGTAGTTGGACAAGAGATAGTATAAATTATTTAGTTGATTAGCTTTTTGTGTCATGTTGATGTAGTCCTAAGCGATTAATTTTCTTTTCTATTTTTTTCCACTTTTTCCTTAAAATAATTACAATAACTAGATAATCGAAGCTATATATTCCACACTACTAGAAAATGTGGTATTAACAAGTGAATTTAATTCAAAAAATTTGGTAGTTAATTTTTGCTATTAACGATCGAAAATCCAATTGTTAATATTTTTTATTTATAATTTAAAGATATTTTTTTTGTTTTTCTTATTTTTTTTTAATTTTTTTAACTATCTAATTTCGGTTGTTATCATATTATAATTTTTATTTTATTTGAAGAAAAAATTTTAACTATCAAACAATAAGTCGTTAATATTTTTTTTAATTATATTTTTTATTTTATTTTTCTTATTTTAAAATGGATGAGAATTTTTTTATAAAAATTAACGATAATATTAACATTTTTTAAAAAATAAACGATAATATTAATCTTTTTATTATTTTAAAATCGATCGTTATTTTTGTCGTCACTATTCCGCTGACACTACTTGTGTTAAATATATTTTCAACATATTCTAAGGGTATGTATGAATAAGACATTAAGACTGTACATTGAAGGATACTTTAAGTAAATTGTTAGTTGCTAGTTATATCAATAATATACATCTTCTGCACCGGTGACTACTCGAAATAAAGTTTATTACAGTTTACTTCCAAGAGATGGAAGCAAATTTCTCCCGGCTAGGTCATGTTTCGAGTGCATGGCATGACTACATTATTACTCGTGCCATTGGAGTTCGCTCTCGAGCAGCTCCGCCTCCGGATATGGTGAATGTTTATTGGTGGCCGCCCTTTGGAGATTGGATCAAGGTGAATACCGACGGGTCTGCTCTTGGGGCTCCGGGTTTGACTGCTGTTAGGTCCGGAGGGTCTCGAATAGGTGTATGGGGGGGGAATACACCTATAGGCTATTTTTCTTTTCCTCAAAGTGAGGGATCTCCAGATAGAGATCAAAACGAAACTTTACACGCAAACAGTGACGCTTGTTAACTGAAAACAGTTGAGACCAAACATGGTTGACAACTGATACTGAAAACTCTTCAGTAAGGAGTTATCAGTTAAGTTACTGGAACTTAACTGATGCACGTAAGGGCTTCAGTCGAGTTTGCTAAAACAGAGATGATAACACTCTTCCTGACTATCAGAAGATAGATCAGTCAGACTGATATCATACGCAGCGAAAATTAAACTTAGTTTCGCAATAGCCTTGGTTGAGCACGTTGTTAGTCTTAGGTTTCTCTTTGCAGTTATTCAGTATTCAGTTTATCAATTGAAACAACACAAGTAGAAAAGTAAAACTGAAAGCTGTAAACAACACAGAGACTTTTACGTGGTTCGGAAAAACCCTTTCCTACATCCACGGTCGGTTGATCAGACCAACAATCCACTCCGCAAGTGCTTAACAGGTGCACTGCAAACCAAACCGTGTGCTTGCCGGGTGCACACAACCGTACCACAGAAGAAACCACTTCTTCAGTACCCACACTTCACTCGTGTCGGATTTCTCTTGCTTAGCACAACCCGCGCTAAGACTCTTAGAGTCAGAGTACCTTCCTGAACTCCGAATCACTCAAACACTCTAATCTTTCTTCCTTAAATGAGATTTGAACGGGTGCCAACTATACTGCAAAGAACAAGTTATTTGGAGCAAGTTTGACCTTGGCTTCTGGGTAAACAGAGGTTTGCCTAAGGTCTAAGAGAATGTATGTAATCAGCAGTGACTGATTTTAGGCTTTGGAATTCTCTTCTTCGATTCAAGCTTTGGGGAGGTTAAGCTTTAGGCTGAGTAGCGATTTTGGCAGAGCTTCAGCTTATGTCGTTGAATCGGTGAAGATTGAAGTGATCCTCGAGCGCTATTTGTAGGAGAACTCTTGAATAGATCCATTGGCGTAGAACGTCCTCAAGATTTCTTCCGTTGGAGAGCAATTCGAATTTGGGCTGAGGCTTCAATCTTCGAGGTTCCTTGTTTGGTGAAAACGGCTCTCTTGGGGGACAAGAGATGTGACGTATGTAACAACCCGCTCTTTTATCAGTATTTAATTCCAGTATTGCGTGTTTATTTATCTATCTGCTAGTAAATGAAGCACCTTATGATTTCAACTATGTTTCTGAATTACGTATTTTGGAGACAGAGTCACTACGCTAGCAGTATGCATTTTTATTTATCTTCGCGTGTTTAAGACCGCGACGAGAATCTTTGAGTCGATGAATTATTATTACTCAGTTATAACCAACTTAGCGAAGTTGTGTTATTTATTAATCAACATGGAGTTTATTTCATGTTGTTACTTAAGTCGTGAATTATTTCCGACTTTGAAGCTAATTAAATCTACGGATTTAATTTAAGTATTAGAATGACGAACGAATTAAATCTACGGATTTAATTTAGCATTTATCGATTTTAGCAAACACGAAATCAATATTTCAAATACAGAGAAACCAACACTGAAGGATTTTACTTAGATCACATATTCTTTTAGATCACATCACACGCCCACCCTACATCTCTTTCTACCCTATCGGCTGCCACATCCAAGAATTAAGGAAAAAGGTAGAGAAAGGTATGTTGCAGCAGCTTTCCCCATGCAACAAGCCATGCCCAAGTACACCTAACATGTCATTTCAGCCACACTACAACCATGCTCCTCCTTTTAGCACTCAAGTGCATATCAACCGAGCTCCTAGTATAAATTCACTCCTAAACCCTTGAGCCACCCCTTTCTCTTCTCGGCACTTAGAATTTTTCAGCAGCAACAGCAAGAAGTTTCATCTCTCTCGACGCCTTACACGAAGGGGAGTAGAGCGAGATTCTTGCTGCCGACTTGAACAAGGTAAAAACTCGGCTTATTTTTCCTCCCCTCAGCCATGTTTCTTTCCACCTGTTTTCGGCCTAAGAACAGCAGCCATTTCATTTTCAGTTTGCACCTCGACGCTCGAAAAAAAAAGCGAGAGAGAAACCATCGTTCTTTACCCGGCCAAAGCACGCGATATATCAAGGTAACCTTCGACCTCGGTTGCTACTCCAATCGGCATGAATCACACTCACAGAAATCATATTTTATGGGCTGTAAACGAATGAACAAAAAGCATGTTAAGTCACGTTTTTGTGGAACCTACAACTTGAAACCTTGATGAACGACGAGAACTTTAGCTTTAAACGTAGACGAACGTGAATAATCACAGCATGCTCACATAGGTAGAGATTAAGGTCTGTATACGAGTGAAAATCGAGGCGAGATAAGGACGGAGAATTCTGGTTTTGGAAAATGGAGTCCCCGTCGTTCTTCCCAGACCTGGAATTGGCCAGAGCAGAGGAATGGCCAGAGCAGAGGAATGGCCAGAGGAATCACTTCGCCAGAGAAGTCGTTCCTCGCCAGAGGAATCACTTCGCCAGAGGAATCACTTCGCTAGAGGAATCACTTTGCCAGAGGAATCGTTCCTCGACAGAGGAGTCACTTCGCCACAGAGCTAACTCAGCCAGAGCTGACTTAGAGGCCAGAGCTGACCTCCAGAGCAGAAAGCGAAGAAGCAGAGCAGACCGCGAGAGAGAGAGAGAGAGAAAGAGAAGATAACATAGGGTGTTTAAATCTTTATTATTTTCTTTCCCTTGCTTACACGAAGGGAGATTATTATATTTTTACTGGCAGTTTAGAACACCTAATGAGAACGAATCAATGTAGTTAATTACTTGACTTCATGGGACGGAACCTAGTTGGGTTAATTGTTTAATAAAAAGGAATATGAGCCATGCATAATTACATTACGCATCCTCATTTATTTGAGAATTTCCTCGGAACTAAGACCTTACGTTATTCTTTTCCGAATCAAGGTTGAACGCAAGAGTTTAAGGCTTAGTCGTGAGTCTCCACTACCAGGTGGGCTTTCTTACGTATAAACTAAAACCATATAGTAGAATTGTTAAGACTTTATGCTTATGAATTTGAATGATGTTGTCAATGCCTAAAATACTTTATATTTTGTTATTAATTGCCTATCTGATGTTAATCGAATTCGGATTCCGGATGGGACCGCAAATCTCTTCGGAATTAGTGTACACCCTTGTGATCGTGAGTCATCTAGCGGGTTGGCCGATCATAGTGACCGTAGAGGGAGGCCTCCCTCTCGGCACGAGTTACTGATATGGTGATTAATGATATTAAAATGCCTGCGCGGGTTATTGATGAAAGAAATGATGTTATTTTAGGTAAATACGAGTCTTTAAAGGAAAACCCTCGTATCTTACTACTGTTAAGGGCTTGACAATAAAATATTATGCATGTATGTAAATTTCGGCAAGTGTCCACTAAGTACTCCCGTACTTAGCCCTGCATGTATTTTTAAATGTGCAGGTTGAGCTGTGATCAGGGGATGTAGTGTGCAAGCGGAGCTTTTGTCAATCTAGGACGAGAACCTCAGAGTGGAGTATATGTCTTCATACATATACTCAAATTGTTGTTTTTCCGCTGCGAACACTGATTACTGAAAAGATATTATGTCATTTGTCAAACAATATGTATTATTTAACAATGTACTCGAACTCATTGAGTACCCTTTTGGATAATATTATGTACGGTCCCCTTGTGGCCTTCGTTAATATCTAGTTTTTTTTGAATGTTTCCCTTATACAAAGTCGAGTCATCAAGAAGCTAAGCATGTCCCTTTCTAATCCTGCTCCTAAATCCCCTCCCCTAGTCGCGGTTTCCCCGAATTTGCTATCCTTAGCAAGTGCGGTCGTGACAGTCTCTGATAAAGTAGCCACCAAATAGGAATGACCTCTGCAGAGATAAGGAGATCCTGAGATCTCTGCATTTAATGCGGCTGTACTTTTGTGAGTACGTGGCTTCCTTTGAACGTTGAAAGATCAGTCCGAGGAAGAATGTTTAACTGATACTTGACTTTAGTATCAGTCCGCTGAGTCCACACGGCATGCATTAAGTAATCAGTTCCAAACTGATTCTTCAACTGATACTTCAGTTGGTATCTTCAGTCTTCAGCCTTCAGTCTTCAGAACCGCATGCTAAACTAGAAACGAACTCTAACACTTGAGTTCAAAATTGTTCTAGTCTATTACAATTAAGACCTATGCATTTTGGTATCATCAAAACAAGGATTAGGATATTGATTTATGCTTAATTTACTCTATTTTTAAGGGTTTGTATGTGCATGTTTTAAGATAATCTTCTGGAAATTGGTGCGTTTATGGTGTATTTTATGCTTTGCAGGAGATTTAGGCTTTCAAGATGGAAGAATGCAGTTTTGGAGAATTTTGAATGAATTTGGCATTTTCTAGGTGTTCTGGTCTCCAGAGCAGAGGAACCGAAGTCTCCAGAGCAGAGAAATCACATTTCCTCTGGCGTCAGAGAAATCAAAGACCAGAGCAGCGAAGTCAACTCACCAAAGCAGAGAAACTAATTGCCAGAGGAATCGACATTTCCAGAGCAGATGAATCAATCGCCAAAGAAATCACCATTTCTCTGGTGTCAGCGAAATCAAGAAGCCAGTGTAGCGAAGTCATCACCAGAGGAGTTATAAGTCAGAGCAGAGGGGAGAGAAGCCATTACAGAGGAATCGAGAATCCAGAGAAATCACCATCCCGCTGGCGACCCATTTCTCTGGCGAGGTCAGAGAAATCATTCATTCCTCTGGCGTGACCCGTTACCCTGGTGACATCCATTCCTCTGGCGAGAGCTGCAAATTCAAGCGAGAGTAGGAGTATTTTCCGGAGCGCGCATCCAGCTTGGAGAGTTGCCGTATTTCACACGATTCTATTACCTTTAGAATTCTGCTTTGTATGGCAACTTCCATGGTGATCCGAAGGAAATCTGAAATCTATAAATAGGTTCTCTTTTGACCTATTGAAAACACACCCGAAAAACCTTAGCATTCATATTTCAGTTTTAGCTTTAGAATATTTTAGCTTTCCAGTTTTTAAGGCTTGGATCAAGATTGAAGATTCAAGTCGCTACTTCAGTTTTCATTTGGTTTTTTTTACAATTTGTTTTTACAATTGCGTTCAATTTAATTATGTTTATGTTTGATTTTATTATGTCTGGCTAGTTCGTTAATCTGGACCTAGGGTTTGTACATAGCTGAATAATTATGTGTTTTTGATTTATTGATATCAATTTGTCTTCCAACTTGTGGTTCATGATTCCTTGTGCCTGTTTTCTTGTGAATTACCTGATCAATGATTTACATGTCTAGCTGTTCAGTTTGAGTCTTGAATGTGATAATTGTTCAGCCGATTCAGGAATGCATGATATAGTGTTAGCCTTGAGTCTTGAATGCGATAGGTGAAGCTATAGGAAGCTATTCTTTATGTGCTATTTGGAGTTAATTGATTCCTTGGAGTCTTGAATGCGAAAAGGGGTTAATTAATCTACGTTCATAGGTGTTCGTTAGAGAAGCTTGTGAATAATATAGTGATCTTTCATCAGGGTTGGATTAAAATTGGTAATTGAATCAATAGGTTGAACGCATGTAGTTGATTAGTAAAAGTACATCCCTAGGGACAGAGTTTTTCATATTTGAATTCGTCTACGTATTTTTATTTACTACTATTTGAGTTTAGTGTTAATCAAAACCTTCCTACTTTCGTTTGCCTGAATATTACTAGAGTTTAATTAGGATTACTTAGAGTAATTCGTTATAATAGTCCCTGTGGATACGATACTCGGTTACTTATTATTTGCTACAATTATCTGTGTTAGTTGCAGTTTTTGTTGCTATAAAAATAGTGATCAGATATTCCACAAGGTTCCCAACAACTGCCGCTGGAGGCATTTTTCGGGATAGCTGGGGTCACGTTCGTGGCTGCTTTCATGTGAAAGGGGGTCAAGGTTTCGCGTTTGGGGCAGAACTTCTTGCCGTGATTACGGCGATTTCCATAGTGCATGCGCGCGGTTGGTTGAAGCTTTGGATAGAAGCTGACTCTTCTTATGTGGTGACTCTTCTTAGTACTAAATTTGAGGACGTTCCTTGGCGTTTCGTGGCTCTTTCGAAGCGCACTCTACTTTTGCTCTCTACTTTTCAATTTGCAAGTTACTCATATTTTCCGAGAGGGTAACGCGGTGGCGGATATCATGGCTAGTAATAATCGGGAAGAAGGGTGGTGGCCCTATGGTATTGATGAGATCACTAATGCCTCGGCTAGAGACATGTCTTGTCACAGTTATGTCCGCATCAAGTAGCGCACTGTTGCTGCTCGGGTTTGTGATGCTGCTGGTCTTTCTCGCCGTTGGGGTGGAGTTCGGTGTTGGCTGCGCGGGGTGTGGCGTGGGTGCTGGCTGCGCGGGTAAGGCGTAGCGCGGATGGTGTTGTGCTGATCTTGGTCGTGCTAGGATGTTTGAATTTCTTTGACTTGGAGTTGTTATTTTTTGTTTTTTGGGCTTCGGAGAGACCGGGGCGCTTGGGGACAATGGTTAGGCCGGCGTCTTTGAAGTGTCCTTCCCGATCTCTGACCCTTTTTTATCTGTGTTGGTTTAACGGGCACTCTTTTTCCTTATCAAAGGTTTTCCCTCTGGGTTTTCTTTGATAAGGTTTTAATGAGGTCCGACCCTTAGTTTGCTTCTTTGTGCTCTCAAGGGTTGGTTTCTTTTTTCTTTTCTTTTATATATCGATCGCAATTTCATCACTACTCGAAATAAATTTTAAAGTTAATTTCTCTTGGCTTATATAGAACACTTCCATGAGTGATGACCCACTAGCTGAAAAGTTTATCAAGGTGTGTGCGATTGAGTATGAAATACGTTAGGAAGATTCGTGGGGCAAAGCTAGGTTACTAACGAGTTTTCTTTTAATTAAATTTTCGGTCGTTAAAAATAAAAAATAGAGAAAATTTACGGCCAAAATCGATATTTATAATGACCTATTTTTTAGTCGTTAAAATTAACTATTAAATTTTCGATTGTTAAAAGATGGAATGACCATCTAAATAATGATTGATCAAATCAGTCGTTAATCGTTTCAATATTTTCTTTTTCATTTTTAACGATTAAATTTTCGGTTGTTAAAGTTGTATTTTTTAATAGTGTTAATTAGATCAAGACAATAATTAATTGAATTGAAATAAACTAATTATCACCTAAAATTATCAGTATTAATGAGCACAGTCATTTCATAGTCACATTCCTTAATTTTTCGGTGTGGTGTCAACAGCCTGAAAATATATTTTGTCAATTGTAACAAAAGAAAAGGGATCTTATTAAACCTGGATGATATGTTAATTCATGCCAATAATTAATAATTAAAGTATAGACAATAAATAGAGGGTCGTAGAATTTTGGGTACCATTTGACCCAGCAAGTGCGCATGATTACACATTATAATGTCTCCGAAAATTGACGCATCACAATAGAGTACTATTCTTATGAATTGTCTATAAGATGATGTTAAAGTTTGTATTATGAAATACTAGTAAAATAAAAAATTTGAGGGCCGGGCAATGTGGACCATCATGTCATCATATTTACCCTCTTATTATCATATTCTCGGACATGATGAGAAAATTTAAAATAAGCATACAGAAAGTTGTGAGCATGGGACGTTGTGGAGGGCAAGATTGAATATCTAAATTAGTATCACAAAATCTCCTCTACACCCGGTGTACGATATACCTCAAATATTAATGTCATTTTAATGCAATGATAATACTCCCTCCGTCCACGAAATGAGTACCCATTTGTGAACGGCACGGGTTTTAAGAAATGTATGGAGTGTAATGTGAATAGTGTAAGGGTCCCACTTTTTGAGTGTATTAATTAAAGAGATATGTGGGGTACACTTGCCAAAAAGGGAAATGGGTACTCATTTCGTGGACGGACGAAAAAGGAAATATGGGTACTCATTTCGTGGACGGAGGGAGTATTATTTAATGTTAGTGTCATTTTAAGATAGTGTTATTAATATAATATGATAGTGTCATTGATAAAATAAAATAGTGTTAGTGTATTGAAGTGTCCCACATTGGATTGGAGAAAGTGGCATGAGCCACTTTATATGGTGAGGCAGCCATCTCCCTTATAAGGCCTTTTAAGGGAGGAATGAGTCCAATATCAATTTTCTAACAAGGTATCAGAGCCAACCCAATCCAATGATGGCCCCCCCCCAACATAGTTGTCAACAGATGGCGTTTGGGATAGTCCACGCTGCGCGTGCGGGGGGTGTATTGAAGTGTCCCACATTGGATTGGAGATAGTGGCATGAGCCACTTTATATGGTGAGGACAACCCTCTTCCTTATAAGGCCTTTTAAGGGAGGAATGAGCCTAATATCCATTTCTAACATGGTATCAGAGCCAACCCAATCCAATGATGGGTCCTCCCAATATCGTTGTCAACATACTACTACCAGAAAACGCGGCTCTAACGATCGAATTTTCGGTCGTTAAACTCGAAAAAACGGTCGTTAAAGGCCTAACGACCGAAACAACGACCGAAAACTGTGGTCGCCGTTTTGTTCAGTCGTGCGGCCTTCCACGACCGTTTTATTTCGGTCGTTGAATTTCAACGACCGAAATTTAAATATAACGACCGTTTATTCGGTCTTTAAACCGTAGCCAAGCTTCCCGGGATGACTAATTTCTGAACCTAACGACCGAATTGCGGTCGTTGAGCAACGACCGTTTAATAACGGTCGTTGATCTTCTGAGATCATCAACGACCGTTTAATAACGGTCGTTGATCAACGACCGGCGTTCGGTCGTTGGATCCCGATTGTCGGTCGTTGTGCAACTACCGTTATTAAAACGGTCGTTGATCTTCTCGAAAGTATTAACGACCGTTTTTAACTTGGTCGTTGGTTAAAGACCGAAATTTCGGTCGTTAGAGGTCATTTTTCCTGTTTTTTTCAGTCAGTTCGTAACGACCATTTTTTTTAATTTCGATCGTTGTTTAATTTGGTCGTTTTTTTGTTTTGAATTTTTATTCCTGTTTTCAATTATGTAGCTGTAGCAATCTATAAATTATTCAAAATCATGAAGATGAGCAAAGTAGAAAGACATCAAATAACAAAGTAGCAAATCATAAAATATGTCAACAAGTTTAGAAATTCAGTATTCAAAGTATAGTATCTAACAAACGATAGTAGATATAATCAGAGGTCCGGGTGGGTCCCATCAGAGGCGTCGGAGGGGGACTGTGCTCGATATCCTCGCATGAGGAGGGCTATCTGGGCTTGCATCTCCTGTATAGCCCTGCTCTGAGCCTCCTCGCTCGCTCTCCTGACCTCTAGCTCTCTCTGTGTGGAGCTCGGCTCCTACCTCAATGTAATGAGCTCATCTCTCGAGGCAACAGGGAAAGGAAACTGGGAGGTGCTAGTGGAGTGCGTGCTCGACGACTGGCCGCTCTCAGTAATCGCCCTGGACATCATCATGCCTAATCCCATGATGCGCCCCCTCGAATCAGGAGTGACGACCTCTCGAAAGATGCGATCTACATCTGAGGGCGTGACCTCTTCCTGTGTTTGGCGAAGCTCTGCCAATCGCCTCTCGATCTCCAACTACAATACAAAAATAGTTAGAATAGTTGTAAAATAAATTATTCGAATAGAGGAATTTAAAGATACTAAATTAACGTCATACCCCGTGCTGCGCAGGTCGTCCATCGGTATACTGTCCATTCTTATAATGGATCCGTCGAAAAGTCGCCCAAGTAGCCTCGTCAAAAGAAATATTGCTCTCCCGAGCCTTACAAAACACATTAAAAATATAATTAACAATTTAGTAATGCATCAAAATTTTAAATAAAACGTTGTAAAGTTACCAGATGCTCAGCATGATCTAAAGCACTGCGCGACCCTCCATGATAGATAGCCATCCCTGTACCCGGACCGGCCTGGCTCTGAGCGGCGATTCCTGGACGCCTGAGCAGACCTTGCCTGAGTCTCAGGCAAAGCCCAATAAGCCCTCCAAGCCGCCTCAATGTTAGGCTGAAGATAATCAATCTTCTTCCTATGTATCAACAGGACCTTCTTGCAATTGGAGATGTAATCCTTGTACGCCACTCGAGCTGCCTTAACCCACGCTTTCTTAATAACATGCCTGGTATGTTGCGTTTTATCCCAACAAAATGCTTTCTATTTAAAGATATTGCAAATAAGAGAAAAATTAGTATTGTGATTGTTAGTTTAGAATATAAAAATTATATATGAGATGATCGTACCTCAAACTCATCAAAATAAAAATCCTTCATCCCCTCAGTCAAATTCTTCCAATTGGTGCCACTTTCATGTGGCATTCCTTGAAAGCTATCAGTCGCCCTAGCCCGAATAGCTCCAGTCGGCCTCAGAACACTTAAAGTGTTGAAATTAAATTTAGAATTAATATACAAAACAATTTGAAGCTAACTGATACATTGTGAAACGTACCTACGAGTGAAATAAACCCATATCCGCCCATCACTAGCAACACGTTCCTTCTCCACATTAGGGTTTTCATCCTCTGGCGGCCTATTATCGAAAATAGGACCAGAACCGGATGGAGTAGAACCGAATGGATTAGACCCGGATTGAGTAGAAGCATCCATCTATATCCAAATTTGAAGTAATTAGTATATTAGTTTATTATTTAACACATTAAATATATAAAATGTTCAAATAAGGACGGAGTGAAGTCATTAGTTACTCAATCCTGATTCAGTGTTAGAAGACTCGGGGGATTGTAAAATAAGGTCTTCATCATCTTCATCATCATCATCATCATGATCTATGTCCACCTCGCCTCCATGTGGATGAACCATTGTTGAAATGTCATCTATATTCGTAAGAGATATTATGCCTACGACTTCCTCTTGAAAAGGCAAAGACGTTATTGGAAGTTCAGTTGTGGAAACTTCAACAACTGGCCTTGCTTTCACTTTACAAGCAGCCAACCAATTGCTTCTGTTGTTATTTTAACTTGGATACAAGCAATAATAAACTTGTGCAGCTTGATTGGCGAGGATAAATGGTTCGTATTTGGAATAACGACGATTCTTGTGCACCGAAACCAGATTGAAGTCACGATCAATGTCGGTTCCAGTTGGAGTTTGAGGGTCAAACCACTCACATTTGAATAATGTGGTTGTTTTTATTGGTAGCCGAGGATACTCTAGGACAACAACCTCTAACAAACGACCATAGAAATCTAACTGGACACCGTTCAACACTGAACCCTTAACGCACAATCCACTATTATCAGTTGATTTCTTCGAGCCATAAGAAACCGTATGAAATTTGACTACCTTGAGCATATCGCCTATACATCCACCCTCTATCTAAACTCATGTTTATATTTCATGCATTCATATATTATTAATGTTTTAATTAGTTCACACATTAGATATAAAATTAAGATGATGAATAAGAGTGGAAATTAAGATTAGAAATTAAGATTAAGATTAAGATTAAGATAAGGATTAGGAATTAAGATTAAGATTAGGATTATGAAAGGAGATTAAGATTTGGATTAGGAATTAAGATTAAGATTTGGATTAAGATTAGGATTATGAAAGGAGATTTAAGATTTGGATTAGGAATTAAGATTAAGAGTATGATTAAGATTAAGATTAGGATTATGAAAGGAGATTAAGATTTGGATTAGGAATTAAGATTAAGAGTAAGATTAAGATTAAGATTAGAATTAGGAATCCGAATTAAGATTAAGATTATGAATAAGAGTAGACATTAAGAACTCAAATAAGGACGGAGATTAGGATTATAGAAGGATGACTGAAGATTTCACTTAAAAGAATTAAATATGCATATTATGACTTGAAAATGATGACGATTAGGATTTCAAGAAGGATGATTGGAGATTGAAATTTCAACACAACAACAAAACCAGGGCGGTAGTCATTGCCACCGCCTCCGCCTCTCCCCCACCGGCGGCCCAAACTCCAATTAATCACAATCATACTTAATCGCCTCTCCCCCACCGGCGAAACTATCATGCTTAATTATAATTAAAACATGATCAACGCAATTAATCATGCTAAATCATATATTTCGCCTCTCCCCCACCGGCGATAAAGCGAATTAAATAAATTTAAACATTATAAGTTCTTTAAATAGAAATTAACCTTCCTAATTTCTTTAAATAGAAATGAACCTAACTAAGTTCTTTAAATAGAAATGAACCTAACTAAGTTATTTAACTAAATCTAATATATATAAACCTAACTAAGTTATTTAAATAAATCTAATATTTACAAATAAACCTAACTAAGTTCTTTAAATAAATCTAAAATAAATTATCTTACTAAGTTCTTGTTCTTTAAACAAATCAAATAGAAATGAACATATATAATTAACATATAATTTCACATTACATTCAAACTAAATTCACATTAATTCACATATACTATACAACACAACAACTAAATTTCACATTAATTCATACTAATATAATTAACATAAATTTGAAACATAGCCTACATTAATTCACATATAATTCATACTAATTAAGTTCTATGTAAATTTCTCATTAATTCACATATAATTAACCTAAATTCATATACTAACATACCAATATTAACCTAAATTCAAATTAATAGCCTACATTATATAAGTTACACGAACTAACCTACAATCTCTTATTCCGGCAACGGCAGGAGCTTTCCGGTGAGGGCAGGGGCGGTCCGGCAAGGGCAGGGGCTGGGAATTAGAGTTAGGGTTAATAATTGATGAAATCTATAAAAAATAATTAGGGTTAGGATGAATAATTAATTAACTTACCGTAGAGTATCGGCGTGCGACGGACGGAGAGCAGCGGCGTCGGCGTCGGCGTCGCGTCGGACGGAGAGCAGCAGCAGCGGTCGGGTCGCGTCGGATGGAGAGAAGAAGCAGCGGTCGCGTCGGACGGAGAGGAGCAGCAGCGACGGCGTCGGTGGAGGTGGGCATTCGATGGACGGAGGCGGCGGTGTCGGGAACGGCGAAATCGGCGGAAGGAGGCGGAGAATCGGAGGAGGAAAAGGTGGAGAAGAAAATGGGGGAAAAATTAGAAAACCTAAGTTAAGTCCGCGATTTCCACGACCGATTAGAAATATAACGACCGAAAAACGGTCGTTACCAATTTTAATTATAATATTAAAAATTTTGGTATACAATGACCGAACAACGGTCGTTAAAAATAATTATTAATTATTTATTTTTTTAGTTCTAATATAAAGACCGAATTTCGGTCGTAAATATTAAATAAATTTAAATTAATTAAAATACAACGACCGTTATAAAAACGGTCGTTAAATATTTCCGAAAAATTAAAAATATCAGAACTGAAATTAAGTTAACGACCGTTTGTAACGGTCGTTAAATTAAAATTATATCAAAATTCAATAAAAATTAACCAACGACCACAAAACGGTAGTAGATACGGTCGTTATAAATTAACGACCGAATGAAACGGTCGTAGAAAATAAAAAAAATAAGATTTAAAATATCAAAGAAAACGGTCGTTAATATTTAAATTTCGGTCGTTAAGGGCGCCTTTTTAAAGACCGAAAATGTCGGTCGTTAATTTCGGTCGTTGCAGCCGTTGTTTCTTGTAGTGATATGGCGTTTGGGATAGTCCACGCTGCTTGTGCGGGGGGTGTATTGAAGTGTCCCACATTGGATTGGAGATAGTGGCATGAGCCACTTTATATGGTGAGATAACCATCTCCCTTATAAGGCCTTTTAAGGGAGGAATGAGCCTAATATCCATTTCTAACATAGTGTCATTTCAAAATAATGTTAGTGTTAGTGTCAGTGTCATTTAATGTTAGTGTTAATGTCATTTACACTTGGATGTACGGTACACTCGGGTGTACATGAGATCACTTTATTCAGTATTTGATGGCATATTTATAATATTGACCATATGACGTTAGTGCTTGAATCCTAATATATTTAATAATCGTGACACAAAACTCACCAAATATATACTCCCTTCGTTCATAAAAAATAATTTTAGAAGAGAATTATATATGTTTTAATAAAAATAATTGAATGTATTGTGAGTGAAAAAAAAATTGAATAAATAATATTAATAATTAATTGTGTTGTGATTAGAGTCACAATGTAATAGAATATTTTCAAAAATAAAAAGAAACTAATTTTGTGGACATCTCAAAAAAAAATAATAATCATAATTTATGGAGTGAGAATGTGTCTTTTTATACCAGAGCATAAAATATACTCTATCCGTCCACGAAAGAACTTCCTATCTTTCCTTTTTGGGACGTCCACGAAAGAACTTCCTACCTATTTTTGGACTATACCCCACCACTTGTAATCCTCTTACTTTTCACTTTTCACAACTCTCAATATTAATTATAACACCTTTTCACCATTCACAATACACTCAATTACCTTTTATCCACTCTCAATACACTCAAAAATATTTTTTCTTAAAACCCGTGCCACTCCCTCCTAGGAAGTTCTTTCATGGACGGAGGGAGTATAATTTTTTTTAGACCCATCCATAAGAGTATAAGTTTTGCCTACCAAAATTAATAAAAGACTAAACACTCCTAAATAAAAAGAGTATAAGTTACGGCTTGCACACGATGGCAAGACATGGTTGTGTAGTCACCGTGTGCACGTATATATACCACTAATTATGCACACAAAAGCTCAAGACACGATCGTGTAACCATCGTGTACAGCCCCTAATTGTGCATACGATGGTTGTACACGGTGGCTACACGACCGTGTCTTGCCATCGTGTGCAAGTCGTAACTTATACTCTTTTATTTTTTTAACTTATTAATATATAGTAAGGGTAATATAGTAATTTAACACATTTTTTGTATAAAAAACTTATACTCTTATAAATGGGTGTAAAAAACTTCTACCTTTTATTATGTGGTATTTAAAAAGATTTTTCCCTTTTATGGATGAAGGGAGTTTAATTCTAAAGCAAAGAACACAACAACATATTAAAGTACGACGATTCTTAATTAGTGAAGAGATTCCCCTCGGCTTGGAGATCCTTATTCCGCTGGTCATTTTATCTGGTGACGATTCCTTGACCGTTGATCGAGTCATAAATTCACTAATTACATTCATAAATCATTCACGAACATGGAAAAATTTCAAATTATAGTGACCGAGTTGAGATGGAGCCTCTAATTAAAATTTTACTCTCACCGTTTCAATAATAACGTTTTAAAAAAACGAGGCACATAAATTAAAAAAATGTTGATAAAGTAAATAAGGAGAGATATAAAGTGTGGTGAAAAAGTAATAGAAAGATAAAGTAAATGAGTAGGGATATAAAGAGAGTAGACAAAATAAAATAATTTCTTTTTTTTGGATTGTAACATTATAAATGAGACACCTACAAAAACCTTAAGACGTTATTATTGAGACAAAGAAAGTTGGATTTGGTGGATATGCAGAATAACTCAAGTTATATACTTCCTTCATCCTATTAATCTTGTCATATTTTTCTTTTTACTTGTCTCATGATCTTGTCTTATTTCTATAGTTGATAATAATTTTACACTATAAATAATATGGTCTTACATCTTTACTCATTTTTACCATACTAATTATATTTTTTTTAATAATGGTATCTAAAAGAAATGGGACAAGCTAACAGATGGAGTACTTATATATCTACTTATCATGTCAATGACTTCAAATTCCAGCTCTTCGTATAGTACCGAAGTAGTACTATATGTCCTAATCCAACTGCTATTGCATACCACGTTTCTAATCTCCCTATTCGTAATAACTAATAACGTTGCTTTTCAACTTCCTCTAACAGCTTGACTTGCAAACGACTTTAATTTGTTTTTTATATCATTTAATTTATTTCTCTCTATTATATATGTATATGTATGTAGTGCCTTTTTTTAACGATGATTGCGATTTTGATGTCGAAAGGGCTATTAAGAGAGTCTGACCAATAATGTTTTCTAAATTAATTCTGACCCCTACTTTACAATGAAAAATTTATCATCTACTCATATTTTTCTTATGTCAATAAAATCTGCATGTACATACAAACAAAAACGAAAAACCTAAAATCAAATCCTGAGTTCTCTATGATATTATTAATCATATTAATCGATTAGTATTATTTTTCTCTCTCTATATATAAATATTCATAACAGTATCGGTCACCATCCACTATAGAAAAGTATATAATATATCCATAATTGATATGATAATTTTAATTAAAGTATGATTTTAATATTTAATATATTTTACTTTAATTAAAATTATCATATCAATTGTGAACATATTTTGCTTGGGTTCGGTGGATTGGTGGTGGATTGGTGATCGATTGGTGATCGTTTCTGGTATCCACAGATAAGTGCCTAATTATTTACAAGTTCCAACTCAAAGCATAACATTTTACAGCGATCGGGATGGGATCGAAGATATAGTAATTGGGAAAAAAATAATTGTTATATATATTAGTCATCTATTTGTGGCCATGTCTTCGATCGAAACTTAGAGGAGTTGGGGTTATCGTTGTTACACGTGTATGGTCCAGATTTACATAATTGATGACTTGACGACACATTTCATTGCTAATTTTACATGAATATTATATATGGGTCCATGTCCATCCCAATACCATTATAAAATTTAATACAATTATTAAAATATTATACATGCATTTATGTATAATTATCTAGATAAAAACAAAAGTTTCTTAACTGCTTGTATCACGACTTGATCTGACCAATATTTTCACATCGGAATTTGAAATAAATCAAGGTTGAAAGATAAATAACATCCATTTAGAGCTGAAATTATATATTTTGATTTGTTAGTAATTTATAAATGATTTAAGTCTAAATGAGATTAACTGCTATATATTTGAACACAAAAATTCCTGTCACTACAAAAAAACGCCATATTAGCGGCGGTGGGTCGGCCGCCGAGAATCCGTGGCGGCTCGCCGACGGCGAAGCGGCTGACCCTGTTTTTGTAAAATTTGACCGAAATTCCGGTGGCATAATTACCGTCGGAGATCCCCGACGGCATTTTCAACGATAAATTTTTCGGCAGCCGCAAAATGTATTTTAATTTTTGATTTTTTTTTAAATTAAAATATGCTGCAATTTGAGTGACCCACGAAGGCCATTTTCATGGCTTCTAAAGAAAATTAAAAACTACTTTTGGGAATAATTTGAGTGACTGGCATGTCCTGTATACAAATACTAGCTAGTATGAAATATCGATAAGTTGAACCAAGAATTTTGTAAGGTACCTTGGCCTTCGGGTGCCCTATCTTTGATAAAAATGAGTCGAAAATATATATTACTATTTTTTATGTATTTTATATAATGGATAATTTTCTTTAAATATGATAGAAAATAATTCGGACAGATTTTGATTTTTTCCTTCATTTAACTTCAATTTATGTTATTACTAGCATTTGCACCCCGTGCAATGCACGGGAAATATTTTTATATTTCTAAATTTATATAAAATTGATAACAACTCAATATCACATTTATACATATAATAAAAAAAATTAACTTTAACTAATTAAATATATTTTATTGAATATTGAAAAAAAAAGAATCCACAATAATAAAAAAAAATGATATTATGTAAATAAAAAAAATAAGTTAAAAAATTAAAAATTTAAACAATTAAAAAAATTATTCAAAAAAAATGAGAGGAGAGATAATTTTTAAAAATTTTAATTTTTAAATAAATATAAATTTTATATTATAAATAAAATATATCAAATTAAAGTTCTTATCACAATCTTTAATTTAATATGCATATTAAATATTTTATAATTAAACGAATTTCAAAAATTTTGAAAGGAACAAACAAAGAAATAAAAAGATAAAGAAAAAGAAAATAAAACCCTTTTTATAGATTCTAGAACTGTAAATAAACGTTTGTTAGAAATGTGAGTTAGTTGACTTAAATATTTTAATATTTTATTTTAAATTATGAATCGTAAAAAAAAGTTTACAAAATTAAAAAATAATGAAAAATGAATTAAAGAATAGATTTAGTAAAAAAAAGATGAGAGAGGAGAGAGAAATTTTTAAAATTTTAATATTTAAACTAATATAATTTTTACATTTTAAATCTTATATTTACATAAACTATATCAAATTAAAGCTCTTATCGTGATCTTTAATTTGATAGGCATATTGAATATTTTATAATTAATCGAATTTCATAATTTTAGAAATAAATAAAACAAAAAAATAAGAAGTTAAAGAAAAGAAAATGAAAAGAATAAATAGAGTTTATAAATAAATCTTCAATTTTGTCTTAACTACAAAATCGCCATTCAATTTTCAAATTGATTTGAAATCAATTTCTAATTGAAAACTGCTGTTTTAATAGAGTTTATAAATAAATCTTCAATTTTGTCTTAACTACAAAATCGCCATTCAATTTTCAAATTGATTTGAAATCAATTTCTAATTTAAAACTGCTGTTTTAATATAGTATAGATTATTAAAGGATATATGTTTTCTTAGATTTTTCTTCTAGAATACATGAAATAAAAAATTAAATATAATAATTTTTTTTTCTTATAATAAATTTACAATAAAAAATACTCCATACTCTAAGTTGATAATTTATAAAGTATTTTGATCATTGAACTATCAACTATGCTTAGATACGGCAAATGAGGCCCGCTCAAGTGGCAAAATTGAGGCATCGAAGACTCCTATTTGTGAGAGGTTTTGGGTTCAATCCCATTTGTCAACAGTGTAATTTTTCCACTTTTGTGTGGGTAGTATTCCTACATTTATGTGAGGAGTGGTTTCGCCTGCGTGCGGTTATTTTTCCACCTTTGTATGGTGTAAAGGTCTTATCTGCGTGCGAGTTGATTATCTAATTATATTTAGATACATGTTGCAATTCTAATTTTTTTTAAAAAAAAAAAACTATGCTTAGATACTTTATTTTATAGTTTTATTTTGTTTCCGCGCACCATTTTATCATATTCAAGTGATATTTTATTTTATTTCGTTGCATTTGGAACTAGAAATCCACCATTAAGTACTCCATTCGTCCACAAAAAATATGTCACTTTACTTTCGGCACGAGTTTTAATAAAATGTGAGTGAAGTTGATAGTGGAGTAGGGGTCCTACTTTAAATGTGAGTGGAATGGTGTGAACCCTACTACTAAAAATGAATGTGACATATTTTTTGTGGACGAACGAAAAAGAAAATTGTGGTATATTTTTGGTGAACGGACAAAATGGGAGAGTGATGTGAACGATGAGTCAATGGTGATATCATGATTCATGATACTGGAAGAAGACAACGACTAAAGAATCAATACTAGGTGAATGAAAGAGTTTGGGTTGCTCTCTGCCAGCATACCGATCAATATAAGCTTACATCCAGATTGCAACTCTAATTAGCAACAATCCGGTCAGAAGGAGACAAACGCTATCATTTTTTATTACTAAATTACCCTTCATATTATAATAGTACTAGATTTTAAGCACGTAAACCTTAACTTGTACGAAAAGAAGTAAGATTTTAGTACCCATCAAGAGGTGAGTATTCAGATTCAGATCGAACTATTGCATAATTTGATCCGATTTGAAAACCAAAAGTTTGAAGAAAATAAAATTCGAATCCAAAAAAAATTCAATTTTTTAAATCAAATTCGAAATGTGAAAAAAAAATCCAAAATCCAACAAATCTGAAAAATATACCAACCTAACAAGTAACCAATTAGACAATTATGATCGAATTAAAATTCTAAGTAACAAATCATTCATTACAATCAATCAAGAATGACTATTTTTATTTTTTAATAGAAAAAAAACTATTATTCCTTAAAAATAAGCGAACAAATAAAATAAAGATATTAAATGATTATTTCATCCTCTCATTCATTCCATCCATCGTATTCACTTTGGCCATGAATTACAGCAAATTAATCATTAATTAAGTTTGTTGTGCTATTCGCCTACTTGGTTGGTTAAGCAACCAAATTTATTGATGGAATGGAGAAAAATTAGAACTTTAACTTAATAATAAAGTCAAATGGAAGGCCTTAATTGCTAGGTATGAGTTTCTTAGATTGTGTGGCTAAGAATATTGGGTGGTAAAGGGTCAAATCCAAACACTTCGTTTATTTATTTATAAAAGAAGGCTGCGACACATCAAGCGGTGCAAATTTTTGTCTACGTGAAGTTTAGGAATTAAACCCCACCGTTCCCCTCTCTCAAAATAAAAAAAAAAGGTTCTTCAACATTTATAATAATTGAAAAATCTTTATAATATTTTTTAATTAGTGTGGGATTTTCAACTTTCGATTGTTAATTTGGTCCTTTTCATATTATCAGTAGGTGTATTTAAGAAGTATTTACCTTTTATTCTTTTTGCGTTTAGATACTATATCTTTTTATTGTCTACTCAAACAAGAAAAAAGAATTCTAGATATATACTCATGGTATACATTTAATTATTGTATGAATATTTCTGATGAAATGACCCCTTTATATTTTATTCGTAAAACAAAATTATCAAAATAACCAAGAGTTCAAGATCGAAAAGAACAATAATGTCCATTTATGGAGCCCCTAAAAGTTGCGTCCGAATAGACTTTAGTGCTTAAGCTGGTTTCCCATTTTAATCTCTCTTAAATTTTATTGGTGAAATTTAATTTCTATATAGCTCAATAATTTCATACTCGTACAAAATTCACATAATTGTGATCCAATTAATTTGCCGTTTTATTTAAATAGCTGAATCATAATTAGGGAATATTGGTGACAAAAATAAAATTAGGCGTCGTTTGGTAATTTAATTAGAGTCAAACTCCAAGTGATCATCACTCTTCGAGCGGCCACGAACACGGAAAGAAAACCTCTCGGGCATGTTTGTTTGGCACGGATTCTGGCCTGGGAAAGTAATCTGATTCCAAAATATTAAATTCCTGTGTTTGGTTAAATTTTTATGAGTCAAGGAAAGTAATAAGAATCCTGAAAACAAGGAAAGTAGTGCAACTTTCCAGGATTCTTATTCCCTAGCTTTTCTTAGGTATTCTTTTTCCTCATTTTCAGGATTCTTATTTATTTGTATTATTTTATAATAAAATGTAAATTATAATTTTTATTTAGTTGGAATTTAATGTTTCTATTATTATTATTATTATTATTATTATTATTATTATTATTATTATTTAATTAGTTCATAATTTATTTTAAGCAAATTATAATGTAATTATCGTAACTGTGTATCAACTTTATATTATTATTATTATTATTATTATTATTATTATTATTATTATTATTATTATTATTATTATTATTATTATTATTATTATTATTATTATTTAGTTCATAATTTATTTTAAGCAAATTATAATGTAATTCTCGTAACTATGTATCAACTTTATATTATTATTATTATTATTATTATTATTATTATTATTATTATTATTATTATTATTATCATTTAATTGATTAATTAGTTCATAATTTATTTTAAGCAAATAATAATTTAATTCTCATAACTATGAATCAAATTAATAATAATAATAATATGTTAAGCAAATTATAATTTAATTCTTAGAACTATGATCATACTTTATTAAGAAAATCTTAATTTAATTTTTTAAAACTACAAAAATCATACTTTATGTACATTATTATTATTATTATTATTATTATTATTATTATTATTATTATTATAAACAAATCTTGATTAAATTTTAGAGCTATGAATCACACTTTATTATTATTATTATTATGATTATTATTATTATTATTATTATTATTATTATTATTATTATTATTATTATTATTATTATTATTATTATTATTATTATTATGTAAGAAAATTTGAATTTAATTTTAGAATTATAAATCATATAATTAACCTTAATAATGTACTTTGTTGTTACTAAAAATTATAGAGAAATTTATTATAAAGATTAAATTACAACTTAATTCTTATATATATATTGACTAATTATATTTATTTAATGATACAAATCCAGAATACTAATAAATATTTTTGGTATTTCCAAACATTGGAAAATGAATCCTAATAGATTCATTTTCCACGGAATCATTTTCCTGGGAATAACAATCCCAATTCACATTACTTTCCTGGCAAACAAACATGCCCCTCAAGTATTCTACGATTTGCTAATTTACATAAATGGAAATTAATTAAAGTGTTTTTTTTTTTCAAATAATAAAGTAATTTCAACTCATAAAGACCAAACTACGTACACTCCAATATGTAGTTTAGGAATCCACTTAGGTGGTTTAACACAGATGAGATCTTCTCACCCACAATTTAGTGTGCATGTATCACCTTATCTTGTTCTTAATTTTTCTATTTTATAATAGTTTATTATAAAAATAAAAAATATTATTATATAATAAATTCTAATTAATATTTATCACTAAAAAATAAAATTTTAAAAAAATTATATAACATAATTTTAAATTGTAACCAAAATTATCTATTATTAATTCAAATAAGTATAAAATAATAATTATAAACCCTAATTGGATGAGTCAACCCTTGTTACTTATCTTTTTATTATATTGAAATATAATAAATTAGCATTGAAGAAAAATTAATTAAAATTATAACAAATTAAGAGTGAAGCACGGTGATACATACTAAATTGTGGGACAGGACTTAACGACGCCTAATGCCTAATGGTAACTAAAAGATCAATCTGAATTTATTTTGTGTGTGATCAACAATTGTTTGAAGCATTATTTATTTATCCCAAAAAAGAGTTGTATAAATGACGCAGTCTTCAATTTTTTCGATCGATATATTTAATGCACATGAAACAATAAATAAGTAACAAAAATGAGTTTAAACTTTGAATCAAACAAGTGCGCAATGCATATGTATTCGGCCAAAATACTAATCATAACTTTTGTGAATACAAATGCGAAAGAATAAAGAAACAAACTTAATATCCAATCGGATTTTGAGCATTGAATAGACGTTACCAAAACTTGGAGCATCGTCCTCGTGGACCAATGGGTGATTAGCAACTGAACATAGAGGTTATGCTAAAAATGTCTTAATCCAACATGTCAAATTGATGACAAGGAATCCACATTCTAGTTACGCTATAGCATTCGCATTCTAGATAATTAGTTGCGGAATTAAATCCTGTTTTTGAAATTTTAGTTTTTGAAAAGTGACTTTATATTAATGTCTAAATCACACACACACACACACATATTTATATATATATATATATATATAATATTTGTATGATTAAACACTGAGATGATGACCGTAATTATTGTGAAAGCCTACCGGCAGCTTGGCAGAAGCAGCATTTTTCGACATAGGTGTGTGCATTTATGTGGCTAATAACTCTTTTCACAACACAAATATTTTGTGGTCGAAATTAACTCGGGAATTTCTGGCTTGTTTTTCTTCTCGTGCTATTATACTCTCTCTCTCTCTACAAATATTATAACATAATTATTTTACTGAACATTCATAAAAAGGTACTTATTTTCTTTATAGAACACTGCGTCCCATTGTTTTATTTTTATAATTCAGTTATATAATTAAATATACTTATTTACTAAAAAACATCTTATAACTCACACTAAAAATACTCATTAGTCATTACTACATAATGACTATTCATGAATTAAATACTACTCCCTCCGTCCGCCAAAAGTATTCTACTTTGGCCGGGCACGGAGTTTAATAAAATGTGTGATGATGTTGATGTAGTGGAGAAAGGGTCCCACCACTTTATGAGATGTGTGGTTGAGATTGAATTTGGGGTGAGTTTTTTGTAAATAAAAAGTGTTTGTAAGGATAAAATATAAAGGTGGATGGTGGGACCATGGCTTAAAAAGGAAAGTGGAATACTTTTTGCGGACGCCAAATATAGTAATTGTGGAATACTTTTGGCGGACGGAGGGAGTAGTATTTAATTCTAATTACTCATTTCTACATAATTGGTGGTCGTCGTATCCCACCAAAATAATTCCTGCAGAATTATCAAGAACTAATTAGTATAATGATAAGCAGGGTCGATCCCACAGAGAGCAGGTAAAATCATTCAATTCCCTAAAACCTATATTTTTGGTGATGCCACCACGCCTTAAATTGAGAAGAATTAATTAAAACTAAGAATGCAATAAATCAAATAAAAACTATTCTTGAAAAATATCAATAGAAAGGTAATTCGGCTCAAATAAATCCACACTAATTTAAAGCTCTGATCATCGATGTAACAATTAATTAATTCCTATCAACCAACCAGTTATAGGATACCGTGAAACGCAACGGACGTACCCCAATTCCTACTTACTGTGTCGATAAACAGCTGGAGACGCCAGACCTGCTTATTTCCCTTATTAAAATATAACCTAGTTGGAGACGCCAGACCTAGATTTAATATTCTAATAGCATTAAAATGAAGGAACCCAATTTATATCAATTATCCTATATACGCTAGTAATAATTAATACACCAATTAATTCCTACTACGAACACGGTAGTTTTATCACTAATAAACCCTATTCCAACAATTACGGATTGGAGGTGCTAATTGACTGTAATCCAATTAAACCTAAGTTGGCCAGACTTAAATAAAATCGGAATTATCTTTAAACCCTAGGAATTAATCGGAATCAATAGGAATCAATTTTAAAACCAATTAGGTCTCACAGATTATTAAATTAGAGTTTCATTATTCTCGCCGAATTAAAAATTTAGCTACTCATAATTAAACTAAAAACAATTAAACAAATAAAAGCAAACATAGAAAATAATCAAACACAAATTAAACGAATAAATTGCAATCAAAGATAAAAATATTAACTGAACGCTTCAAACCTAAAATCAAACTAACGAATTAAAACGAAATGAATTAAATCACAACTTGAAATTAAAAATAAATAAATCTTCTGCCACAACTTGGAATTCCAGCCGCCACTTTTCAATCCTCCAAAGCTAAACTAAACATAATTAAAACCTAACTAAAACTAAATGTAAAAGAAACGTGCAAGGCATAAAATTAATTAAAGGAATTAAAAGTGTGTAAACCAAAGTCAACTCCTAACTAATCACTAAAAGCATGCGGCTGTCTAATGATAATGATGATGAAGATAACCTAATCAATTTATAACTATGCGGCTCCTAACAGAAACTTAGGGAATTAACCCCTAAACAAATGCCGCTAAGTCCAAAGTATGGGCTTCGGCCCTCTCTCCTAAATTAAATCCAATTAAATTAAAACAAGAGTTTTGAGCTTCATAAAAATATAACAATTATTTCCAAGCCCAATCTCTAACTATTTTCAAAATCCACGTCAATCTCCATCAAAAACTTGCTTTTCTCCAATTCCTTCCATCTACGAGCTCCATCTCCAGTTCCTCGAATTCCTGCGCCAAAGCATGCAAACCATGCGAAATCACATAAATCCAAGGCGAAACACGCACTAAACTAAGTAGCTAAAATACACACATCAAATCCCCTCACACTTAGATCATACTTGTCCTCAAGTATGACATAAAAGAAGAATTCAATGGTGAAATTCAGCCACTATAAGCAACTCTCTTCCTTGACACGACACTAAAACTCTAAAACAAGGAACTAAACAACGGACACAACAATCAACGAAAAAGGAACAGAAAAGACGAGGACACTACAACGACAAACTCAACAGAAAACCATAGCCAAGAATCATCAAAACACTAGTAACACAACATACTGCCAAATCAAACTATGCAACTCACAATCGATTCTCAACTCTCAAATCAAGAAAAGGAAACGCCAAACAAGTGTTTTCATTGTCTATCTAGTCCAAATCAAGCAACAACGAATTCCTCTCAAGATTCACTCTTATCTCAAAAATTTATTTTGGAAATTCACACACAAGAAGGAAACTCCACTTAGTCGTGATATGTCATGGTCACATAGTAACTCAAGGAGGTCTTTTCTCATTGGTTGTAATGGGGCTAAGGACCATTCATGATGTTGGCAAGATCCTAGGGGTCCTAAGCTCAAGCATTGAAACTCAAAGTGTGCACATCTAATCCAAACCATCATCCACAATTTCAAGTCTATAGAGAGAGAAAGAAAGCAACTAAACTTGGGGGAAAAACTCCAACAATAACAATGATACTACATGCTCAACTCAAACTGGTGCAACATCTTTTCTTCTCTTTTTTTTTTTCTTTTTTTTTCTGTAGCACCTTTCCTTTTTTATATCCTCAATCAACATGCAATCATCATCTAAAAAATATCCCCACAAATCGTCTCCCAAAACTGCTCCCATCCCAAAAAACTGAACTGATCATTGCCACTGTTTGGCCAAACGGATCATAGATCCTTATCATTTTACACAAGACAGCAGTTTGGGCAAACGGCACATGTAAACACAGCTTAACTTTCTCTAGTAATTAATGGAATGAAGTTCAAAATTAGACATGCATCATTGGGCCAAAGAGATAGTCCAAAACAGGCCTTGGCTTAATTATTTAGTGACTAATAAGAACAAAAATGGTCAAGGCTTCAAAAATGGCTCACTAGGGGTTAATGTTGGGTAGGAATTCAAAAGCAGGCCAAAAGGCTACCCTAGTGCCTTCTATCATGCATCACCAATGACTCACAACATATCACAACTTCATGAATAACAAACCACTCAAAAAGAAAAATAGTAGAGAGTGCTCTATTCTAATAAGCTCAATTCTCACATATATGTGGCTTTTTACTCATTGTTGCTCTTATTTGTCATCCTAAATGTCATCCAATAAAAACACAAAATTTTCAATCATCAAATCCCAATTCTCAAGTATCAAATCTCAAGTTCATCACACAATCCAATCCGGCAGCATGCTTATCACTAATTCTTTAACAATCACAAAGCTCAAGACTCACAAAACGACATAAAAAACGGACTCAACAGAACCCAAACTCAAAGACGCCCTCCCTCACACTTAAATTTTGCTTGCCCTCAAGCAAACAAAACAAAGCATAAGCAAAGGAGCAAACGAAACACACAACTTAAAGAAAAAAAACAAAGATATAAACGAAACAAGACAAGAGACAAAACACAAAACAAGACCAAAAACATGCGAAACAAAACAAGAAAAGGAAGGAAGTCACCGTGTGCGATGCCGCCTCATCTCTTGTCGAATGGTAGCGCTCAAATTCGCGATGCTCTCCTGTAGGGCTGCCACGTTCCCGTCGATCTCTCTTTTCTTTTCTTTTCTTTTTTCTTTTTTTTTTACTGAAACATAACAAAAAAAATTAAAACTAAGGAATGAAAACTAAGAAACTTATAAAAAACTTAACAAAAAAAATGAAAATCAAAGAAAATAATAACAAAGCGGAAAATTAAAAGGGAAAGAAAGTCGGGTTGCCTCCCGATAAGCGCCATTATTTAACGTCGTTGACTCGACTGCTCAAGTGCTCAAAACGTGCCCGAAAGCAGTAGCGAAACAGACTCCGCTGGAACCAAAGAAGAGGCATCATAGTACGGCTTCAAACGTTGTCCGTTCACGGTGAATATCTTAGCCGTGTCTAAACTGCGAATCTCAAACGCCCCGTCTGGGCAAACAGACTGTATCACGAAGGGGCCAATCCACATCGTCTTCAATTTTTCGGTCATCAACCGCAGCTTTGACTGGAACAAAAGTACCTTTTGGCCGACTGTAAATGTCTTTCCTTGCAAGTTCTTGTCGTGCCACATCTTGGTGCGATCCTTATACCACATCGCGGCGTCATAAGCTTCAAGACGAAGCTCCTCCACACACTTATCTTTTAAGTCGGGTGGTTCCACATCAAAATGCAGACTTCTGTCGCGTGGCTTCCGTTTGGGCAAACATTCCGTATGTCCAGAACCTGCGAGTTTCGGGTCAACATGAAGAAATTTGTCCTGCACAGATTTAGTCTCAAGATGTTCTTGGATAAAAGGGTCAGTAACATTAGTGGCACAAACAGTTTTAACAGCAAGAGGATTTTTCATGGTATCATCAATATTGAAAGTGAAATTCTCTCCATGATAATCCAAACAAATAGTACCACTATAAACATCAATGAGTGCCCTAGTAGTCCTTAAGAAAGGACGTCCTAACAGAACACCAGCTGACTCTTTTGATTGCATACCACTCATCTTCACCACATAAAAGTCAGCATGATAAACAAAATCATGCACCTTTACAAGAACATTCTCTATAAGACCCTCAGGATGAACATATGACCCATCAGCCAATTGAATCACCACCTTAGTATGCACCAACTTCACACCAATTAGGCTATTATAAACAGCTAAAGGCATGACATTAATAGAAGCTCCTAGATCACACATGGCATGCTCAATCTTGGTGTCACCTATGAAACATGGCAGAGAAAACATACATGGATCCTTGCATTTGGGCGGCAACTCTTTTCGTATCACTACTGACACATTCTCGCCCATCACAATTTTTCCAGATTTCTTAGACTTTCCAGCGATGAAGTCCTTCAAAAACTTGCTCAGATGAGGGAGTTTGAGTGCTTGGAGAAATGGAAGATTAATCTCCAACTTCTCGAATATCTTCATGAAGTCATTGATCTCTTCCTCAGGCTTCTTCTTTGCTAACCTCCTTAGAAAGGGAACAGGTATCTCGATCTTGGGATCATGTAGGCTCGAAGGTTTATGAACCTTGGTCTGCTCACCCTCAACCAACTCGTGTTCTGCCTCTTTTCCTTTCTGCACAGCTGTGGAGTCACCGTTCTGTTTGGCCAAACCGGACGTATCTGTATTCTGGGCAGCATAATCGATTTTCTCTCCAAAATTTCCGGATTGTTGCAGTTGTGATTCGGCTCCAGAGTCCTTGCTCAAGCCACTCCTTGTATTCTGGATTGTGGGCTCACTCAACTCCTTGCTACTCCTCAAAGTGATCATACTAACGTTCTTCCTCGGATTCAATTGGACTTGAGATGGTAACTTGCCTTGATTGCCCTTGAGTTGATTCACGGACGTTGCAAGCTGAGACACTTGACGAGCCAACCCTTCGATCTGAACCCTTTGCTCTGCTTGAGACTGTTGAAGTTTTAGCACCGCTTCATTGGTTGTTTGCAAATTATTTTGCAATAATTGTTGTGAGCCAATCAACTCTCTCATCATCTCTTCAAGAGCTTTTCCTTGATTTTCTTGTGGAGGTGGTGGTGCTTGTTGGAATCCTCTTTGATGAGGCGGTCTATAGCTCTGCTGCTGCTGCACTTGATTGCTTTGGTCTCTCCAACGAAAATTAGGATGATCTCTCCACGGCGCATTGTAGTTGCTCGAGTAGGGGTCCTGTTTGGGCAAATGGGGCAGTGGATCAGAACAACTGTAAAAGTTGTGAGAAGAATTCACTTGGGCTTGAAGATCTTCGTCGCCCCCGGTGCATTGCAAACTCGTATGGCCAAAGCTACCACACGCTCCACATGGCTTTTCTGTCGGTTGTCCAGCAGTTGCAACTTTCTCCACCACAGTACTTAGCATTCTCTCTAACTTCCCCATCCTTTCTTCGAACTTATTCTCAAAATTCGACGAACTAGCTTGAGCAGCTTTCTTGAGCAGTTGGATGCGCGGCTCCTCATACTCTCTCGTGGCCTCCACTAAGTGTTGAATTAACCGTTTGGCTTCGCTCACAGTATTTTGAGAAAATGCTCCTCCACTTGATGAATTCACCAAATTTTTAGTATCTACCGTCATCCCTTGATAGAAGTATTGCAGCAGATCTCCCTCAAAAAATTTATGGTTTGGACAACTATCCACCAATCTCCTGAATCTAGTTCAGTATGTGCTCAGCGACTCATCGTACTCCTGCTTGACTCCACTAATTTCCTTCTTTAGCGCATTCGTCTTGGTGGGAGGGAAAAAATGCTCCAGGAATAGCTTTTTCATCTCGACCCATGAAGTGATAGAATAGGGTGGAAGACTCGCGAACCAAGAGTTCGCCTCTGTTGTCATGGTGAAGGGAAAGGCATCTAGTCTGAAGTGTTCCCCCGTAACTCCAGTGGGGCGTTTATGGACTTTGCAAATTTTGATGAATTCGCTCAAGAAATTGTACGGATCTTCTCCCTTCTTGCCATAATATTTCGGGAGAACATTAAGCAGTCCAAGCTTAATCTCAATACCGGTAGCAGCTGCCGGCATCTGAATTGGGGTGGGCGGGTCATCAGCCTCGTGACTGGAGAGGTCACACAGTCTAGGATCGTCAGCCATGTCGCTCTCAGTACTTGCGACAGAAATCGAGTCGGTTTCCTCTTCACAGTCTGTGTCTGCCTCTGAATCAGGGTCTGTTTGGGCAAACGGATCCTCTGCAGCAATCGGAACTTCAGGTTCAGACTTGAAAAACGTTTCTGTCTGGTCAGACGGAGCAATTTCCGAGCCTTCCAGACCTTGCAGCTTCCTCGCCGTGGTCTCCTTCCTCAATCTCTTCGCAGTTTTCTCGATCTCAAAATCGTAGAGGAGATTCGACTTAGAAGATCTGCTCATAAACCAAAATAAAAATAAAAAAATAGATCAAAAGGGAAAAAAAATCAATTAACACCGCTCCCCGGCAACGGCGCCAATTTGGTGGTCTTCGTATCCCACCAAAATAATTCCTGCAGAATTATCAAGAACTAATTAGTATAATGATAAGCAGGGTCGATCCCACAGAGAGCAGGTAAAATCATTCAATTCCCTAAAACCTATATTTTTGGTGATGCCACCACGCCTTAAATTGAGAAGAATTAATTAAAACTAAGAATGCAATAAATCAAATAAAAACTATTCTTGAAAAATATCAATAGAAAGGTAATTCGGCTCAAATAAATCCACACTAATTTAAAGCTCTGATCATCGATGTAACAATTAATTAATTCCTATCAACCAACCAGTTATAGGATACCGTGAAACGCAACGGACGTACCCCAATTCCTACTTACTGTGTCGATAAACAGCTGGAGACGCCAGACCGGCTTATTTCCCTTATTAAAATATAACCTAGTTGGAGACGCCAGACCTAGATTTAATATTCTAATAGCATTAAAATGAAGGAACCCAATTTATATCAATTATCCTATATACGCTAGTAATAATTAATACACCAATTAATTCCTACTACGAACACGGTAGTTTTATCACTAATAAACCCTATTCCAACAATTACGGATTGGAGGTGCTAATTGACTGTAATCCAATTAAACCTAAGTTGGCCAGACTTAAATAAAATCGGAATTATCTTTAAACCCTAGGAATTAATCGGAATCAATAGGAATCAATTTTAAAACCAATTAGGTCTCACAGATTATTAAATTAGAGTTTCATTATTCTCGCCGAATTAAAAATTTAGCTACTCATAATTAAACTAAAAACAATTAAACAAATAAAAGCAAACATAGAAAATAATCAAACACAAATTAAACGAATAAATTGCAATCGAAGATAAAAAATATTAACTGAACGCTTCAAACCTAAAATCAAACTAACGAATTAAAACGAAATGAATTAAATCACAACTTGAAATTAAAAATAAATAAATCTTCTGCCACAACTTGGAATTCCAGCCGCCACTTTTCAATCCTCCAAAGCTAAACTAAACATAATTAAAACCTAACTAAAACTAAATGTAAAAGAAACGTGCAAGGCATAAAATTAATTAAAGGAATTAAAAGTGTGTAAACCAAAGTCAACTCCTAACTAATCACTAAAAGCATGCGGCTGTCTAATGATAATGATGATGAAGATAACCTAATCAATTTATAACTATGCGGCTCCTAACAGAAACTTAGGGAATTAACCCCTAAACAAATGCCGCTAAGTCCAAAGTATGGGCTTCGGCCCTCTCTCCTGAATTAAATCCAATTAAATTAAAACAAGAGTTTTGAGCTTCATAAAAATATAACAATTATTTCCAAGCCCAATCTCTAACTATTTTCAAAATCCACGTCAATCTCCATCAAAAACTTGCTTTTCTCCAATTCCTTCCATCTACGAGCTCCATCTCCAGTTCCTCGAATTCCTGCGCCAAAGCATGCAAACCATGCGAAATCACATAAATCCAAGGCGAAACACGCACTAAACTAAGTAGCTAAAATACACACATCAAATCCCCTCACACTTAGATCATACTTGTCCTCAAGTATGACATAAAAGAAGAATTCAATGGTGAAATTCAGCCACTATAAGCAACTCTCTTCCTTGACACGACACTAAAACTCTAAAACAAGGAACTAAACAACGGACACAACAATCAACGAAAAAGGAACAGAAAAGACGAGGACACTACAACGACAAACTCAACAGAAAACCATAGCCAAAGAATCATCAAAACACTAGTAACACAACATACTGCCAAATCAAACTATGCAACTCACAATCGATTCTCAACTCTCAAATCAAGAAAAGGAAACGCCAAACAAGTGTTTTCATTGTCTATCTAGTCCAAATCAAGCAACAACGAATTCCTCTCAAGATTCACTCTTATCTCAAAAATTTATTTTGGAAATTCACACACAAGAAGGAAACTCCACTTAGTCGTGATATGTCATGGTCACATAGTAACTCAAGGAGGTCTTTTCTCATTGGTTGTAATGGGGCTAAGGACCATTCATGATGTTGGCAAGATCCTAGGGGTCCTAAGCTCAAGCATTGAAACTCAAAGTGTGCACATCTAATCCAAACCATCATCCACAATTTCAAGTCTATAGAGAGAGAAAGAAAGCAACTAAACTTGGGGGAAAAACTCCAACAATAACAATGATACTACATGCTCAACTCAAACTGGTGCAACATCTTTTCTTCTCTTTTTTTTTTCTTTTTTTTTTTCTGTAGCACCTTTCCTTTTTTATATCCTCAATCAACATGCAATCATCATCTAAAAAATATCCCCACAAATCGTCTCCCAAAACTGCTCCCATCCCAAAAAACTGAACTGATCATTGCCACTGTTTGGCCAAACGGATCATAGATCCTTATCATTTTACACAAGACAGCAGTTTGGGCAAACGACACATGTAAACACAGCTTAACTTTCTCTAGTAATTAATGGAATGAAGTTCAAAATTAGACATGCATCATTGGGCCAAAGAGATAGTCCAAAACAGGCCTTGGCTTAATTATTTAGTGACTAATAAGAACAAAAATGGTCAAGGCTTCAAAAATGGCTCACTAGGGGTTAATGTTGGGTAGGAATTCAAAAGCAGGCCAAAAGGCTACCCTAGTGCCTTCTATCATGCATCACCAATGACTCACAACATATCACAACTTCATGAATAACAAACCACTCAAAAAGAAAAATAGTAGAGAGTGCTCTACTCTAATAAGCTCAATTCTCACATATATGTGGCTTTTTACTCATTGTTACTCTTATTTGTCATCCTAAATGTCATCCAATAAAAACACAAAATTTTCAATCATCAAATCCCAATTCTCAAGTATCAAATCTCAAGTTCATCACACAATCCAATCCGGCAGCATGCTTATCACTAATTCTTTAACAATCACAAAGCTCAAGACTCACAAAACGACATAAAAAACGGACTCAACAGAACCCAAACTCAAAGACGCCCTCCCTCACACTTAAATTTTGCTTGCCCTCAAGCAAACAAAACAAAGCATAAGCAAAGGAGCAAACGAAACACACAACTTAAAGAAAAAAAACAAAGATATAAACGAAACAAGACAAGAGACAAAACACAAAACAAGACAAAAAACATGCGAAACAAAACAAGAAAAGGAAGGAAGTCACCGTGTGCGATGCCGCCTCATCTCTTGTCGAATGGTAGCGCTCAAATTCGCGATGCTCTCCTGTAGGGCTGCCACGTTCCCGTCGATCTCTCTTTTCTTTTCTTTTTTTCTTTTCTTTTTTTTTACTGAAACATAACAAAAAAAATTAAAACTAAGGAATGAAAACTAAGAAACTTATAAAAAACTTAACGAAAAAAAAAATGAAAATCAAAGAAAATAATAACAAAGCGGAAAATTAAAAGGGAAAGAAAGTCGGGTTGCCTCCCGATAAGCGCCATTATTTAACGTCGTTGGCTCGACTGCTCAAGTGCTCAAAACGTGCCCGAAAGCAGTAGCGAAACAGACTCCGCTGGAACCAAAGAAGAGGCATCATAGTACGGCTTCAAACGTTGTCCGTTCACGGTGAATATCTTAGCCGTGTCTAAACTGCGAATCTCAAACGCCCCGTCTGGGCAAACAGACTGTATCACGAAGGGGCCAATCCACATCGTCTTCAATTTTTCGGTCATCAACCGCAGCTTTGACTGGAACAAAAGTACCTTTTGGCCGACTGTAAATGTCTTTCCTTGCAAGTTCTTGTCATGCCACATCTTGGTGCGATCCTTATACCACATCGCGGCGTCATAAGCTTCAAGACGAAGCTCCTCCACACACTTATCTTTTAAGTCGGGTGGTTCCACATCAAAATGCAGACTTCTGTCGCGTGGCTTCCGTTTGGGCAAACATTCCGTATGTCCAGAACCTGCGAGTTTCGGGTCAACATGAAGAAATTTGTCCTGCACAGATTTAGTCTCAAGATGTTCTTGGATAAAAGGGTCAGTAACATTAGTGGCACAAACAGTTTTAACAGCAAGAGGATTTTTCATGGTATCATCAATATTGAAAGTGAAATTCTCTCCATGATAATCCAAACAAATAGTACCACTATAAACATCAATGAGTGCCCTAGTAGTCCTTAAGAAAGGACGTCCTAACAGAACACCAGCTGACTCTTTTGATTGCATACCACTCATCTTCACCACATAAAAGTCAGCATGATAAACAAAATCATGCACCTTTACAAGAACATTCTCTATAAGACCCTCAGGATGAACATATGACCCATCAGCCAATTGAATCACCACCTTAGTATGCACCAACTTCACACCAATTAGGCTATTATAAACAGCTAAAGGCATGACATTAATAGAAGCTCCTAGATCACACATGGCATGCTCAATCTTGGTGTCACCTATGAAACATGGCAGAGAAAACATACATGGATCCTTGCATTTGGGCGGCAACTCTTTTCGTATCACTACTGACACATTCTCGCCCATCACAATTTTTCCAGATTTCTTAGACTTTCCAGCGATGAAGTCCTTCAAAAACTTGCTCAGATGAGGGAGTTTGAGTGCTTGGAGAAATGGAAGATTAATCTCCAACTTCTCGAATATCTTCATGAAGTCATTGATCTCTTCCTCAGGCTTCTTCTTTGCTAACCTCCTTAGAAAGGGAACAGGTATCTCGATCTTGGGATCATGTAGGCTCGAAGGTTTATGAACCTTGGTCTGCTCACCCTCAACCAACTCGTGTTCTGCCTCTTTTCCTTTCTGCACAGCTGTGGAGTCACCGTTCTGTTTGGCCAAACCGGACGTATCTGTATTCTGGGCAGCATAATCGATTTTCTCTCCAAAATTTCCGGATTGTTGCAGTTGTGATTCGGCTCCAGAGTCCTTGCTCAAGCCACTCCTTGTATTCTGGATTGTGGGCTCACTCAACTCCTTGCTACTCCTCAAAGTGATCATACTAACGTTCTTCCTCGGATTCAATTGGACTTGAGATGGTAACTTGCCTTGATTGCCCTTGAGTTGATTCACGGACGTTGCAAGCTGAGACACTTGACGAGCCAACCCTTCGATCTGAACCCTTTGCTCTGCTTGAGACTGTTGAAGTTTTAGCACCGCTTCATTGGTTGTTTGCAAATTATTTTGCAATAATTGTTGTGAGCCAATCAACTCTCTCATCATCTCTTCAAGAGCTTTTCCTTGATTTTCTTGTGGAGGTGGTGGTGCTTGTTGGAATCCTCTTTGATGAGGCGGTCTATAGCTCTGCTGCTGCTGCACTTGATTGCTTTGGTCTCTCCAACGAAAATTAGGATGATCTCTCCACGGCGCATTGTAGTTGCTCGAGTAGGGGTCCTGTTTGGGCAAATGGGGCAGTGGATCAGAACAACTGTAAAAGTTGTGAGAAGAATTCACTTGGGCTTGAAGATCTTCGTCGCCCCCGGTGCATTGCAAACTCGTATGGCCAAAGCTACCACACGCTCCACATGGCTTTTCTGTCGGTTGTCCAGCAGTTGCAACTTTCTCCACCACAGTACTTAGCATTCTCTCTAACTTCCCCATCCTTTCTTCGAACTTATTCTCAAAATTCGACGAACTAGCTTGAGCAGCTTTCTTGAGCAGTTGGATGCGCGGCTCCTCATACTCTCTCGTGGCCTCCACTAAGTGTTGAATTAACCGTTTGGCTTCGCTCACAGTATTTTGAGAAAATGCTCCTCCACTTGATGAATTCACCAAATTTTTAGTATCTACCGTCATCCCTTGATAGAAGTATTGCAGCAGATCTCCCTCAAAAAATTTATGGTTTGGACAACTATCCACCAATCTCCTGAATCTAGTTCAGTATGTGCTCAGCGACTCATCGTACTCCTGCTTGACTCCACTAATTTCCTTCTTTAGCGCATTCGTCTTGGTGGGAGGGAAAAAATGCTCCAGGAATAGCTTTTTCATCTCGACCCATGAAGTGATAGAATAGGGTGGAAGACTCGCGAACCAAGAGTTCGCCTCTGTTGTCATGGTGAAGGGAAAGGCAGCTAGTCTGAAGTGTTCCCCCGTAACTCCAGTGGGGCGTTTATGGACTTTGCAAATTTTGATGAATTCGCTCAAGAAATTGTACGGATCTTCTCCCTTCTTGCCATAATATTTCGGGAGAACATTAAGCAGTCCAAGCTTAATCTCAATACCGGTAGCAGCTGCCGGCATCTGAATTGGGGTGGGCGGGTCATCAGCCTCGTGACTGGAGAGGTCACACAGTCTAGGATCGTCAGCCATGTCGCTCTCAGTACTTGCGACAGAAATCGAGTCGGTTTCCTCTTCACAGTCTGTGTCTGCCTCTGAATCAGGGTCTGTTTGGGCAAACGGATCCTCTGCAGCAATCGGAACTTCAGGTTCAGACTTCAAAAACGTTTCTGTCTGGTCAGACGGAGCAATTTCCGAGCCTTCCAGACCTTGCAGCTTCCTCGCCGTGGTCTCCTTCCTCAATCTCTTCGCAGTTTTCTCGATCCCAAAATCGTAGAGGAGATTCGGCTTAGAAGATCTGCTCATAAACCAAATAAAAAATAAAAAAAATAGATCAAAAGGGAAAAAAAAAATCAATTAACACCGCTCCCCGGCAACGGCGCCAATTTGGTGGTCGTCGTATCCCACCAAAATAATTCCTGCAGAATTATCAAGAACTAATTAGTATAATGATAAGCAGGGTCGATCTCACAGAGAGCACGTAAAATCATTCAATTCCCTAAAACCTATATTTTTGGTGATGCCACCACGCCTTATATTGAGAAGAATTAATTAAAACTAAGAATGCAATAAATCAAATAAAAACTATTCTTGAAAAATATCAATAGAAAGGTAATTCGGCTCAAATAAATCCACACTAATTTAAAGCTCTGATCATCGATGTAACAATTAATTAATTCCTATCAACCAACCAGTTATAGGATACCGTGAAACGCAACGGACGTACCCCAATTCCTACTTACTGTGTCGATAAACAGCTGGAGACGCCAGACCTGCTTATTTCCCTTATTAAAATATAACCTAGTTGGAGACGCCAGACCTAGATTTAATATTCTAATAGCATTAAAATGAAGGAACCCAATTTATATCAATTATCCTATATACGCTAGTAATAATTAATACACCAATTAATTCCTACTACGAACACGGTAGTTTTATCACTAATAAACCCTATTCCAACAATTACGGATTGGAGGTGCTAATTGACTGTAATCCAATTAAACCTAAGTTGGCCAGACTTAAATAAAATCGGAATTATCTTTAAACCCTAGGAATTAATCGGAATCAATAGGAATCAATTTTAAAACCAATTAGGTCTCACAGATTATTAATTAGAGTTTCATTATTCTCGCCGAATTAAAAATTTAGCTACTCATAATTAAACTAAAAACAATTAAACAAATAAAAGCAAACATAGAAAATAATCAAACACAAATTAAACGAATAAATTGCAATCAAAGATAAAAATATTAACTGAACGCTTCAAACCTAAAATCAAACTAACGAATTAAAACGAAATGAATTAAATCACAACTTGAAATTAAAAATAAATAAATCTTCTGCCACAACTTGGAATTCCAGCCGCCACTTTTCAATCCTCCAAAGCTAAACTAAACATAATTAAAACCTAACTAAAACTAAATGTAAAAGAAACGTGCAAGGCATAAAATTAATTAAAGGAATTAAAAGTGTGTAAACCAAAGTCAACTCCTAACTAATCACTAAAAGCATGCGGCTGTCTAATGATAATGATGATGAAGATAACCTAATCAATTTATAACTATGTGGCTCCTAACAGAAACTTAGGGAATTAACCCCTAAACAAATGCCGCTAAGTCCAAAGTATGGGCTTCGGCCCTCTCTCCTAAATTAAATCCAATTAAATTAAAACAAGAGTTTTGAGCTTGATAAAAATATAACAATTATTTCCAAGCCCAATTTCTAACTATCTTCAAAATCCACGTCAATCTCCATCAAAAACTTGCTTTTCTCCAATTCCTTCCATCTTACGAGCTCCATCTCCAGTTCCTCGAATTCCTGCGCCAAAGCATGCAAACCATGCGAAATCACATAAATCCAAGGCGAAACACGCACTAAACTAAGTAGCTAAAATACACACATCAATAATGTAATTTTTCATCACCTAAAAATACATTCCTCAATTATTTTATTAAAATTTGTGTCCAAACTAGTATGATACTCCTATAGTAATTTTTTTGTACTCCTATATTCTAATTTTATTCTTTTTATTAATGAAATGTTCGTTATATGGAGTCAAAGAAAGTGTTGTACAGGGATTAGGGAGTTACAAACTTACAAGGACGTACCTGGCCTTTTTCTGGTGCTTAATTAATTTAATTAATGGTAGATGATAATTATTTATGGTGACGTGACTTTTATAATTTTAAAGTATACTTCCTCCGTTCAACTTCAATTGCCCTTTTTCTTTTCGGCACCGTAAATTAAAAAAAGATTAATTAGATTATTAAGTGGTGTAATGTATAGTTGAAAATGTGATGTGGGCCCCAAAGATTTTTATTTTTTTAGACTAATTTTTCTATAAAGAGAAACAAGATATTTGAAGTGGGACAATCTAAAAAAGAAAATAAGACACTTCGAGTGAGAAGGAATGAGTATTTCGTAATTAAAACGACGTTCTTTTTTAAAAAAATTAAAATAAAATAATTATTTGGATCATTTTCTATAATAATATATTTCGTGGTAAAAAGCTAAAATTTGTGTATTTTTTTATAATTCTCAAAGTTCGTGAGAAAAAAATGAGTTAAAGTTTATATACTCCCTTCGTCCCACTCCAAATGTCTCATTTTCTATTTTAGGTTGTCCCACTCCAAATGTCTCATTTTCTTTTTTGGCAATACACACTCTCTCTATACTTAATATTTAAACAATTTCCACCAACCCACTTTATCTACTTTATACATGTTAGGTCCGGAGGGTCTCGAATATGTGTATCAGTGTATGGGGGGGGAATACAGCTATGGGCTATTTTTCTTTCCTCTAAAAACAGAGGGATCTCAAGATAGAGATCAATACGAAACTTTACACGCAAACTGTGACACCTGTTGACTGAAAATAGTTTTGACCAAACAGGGTTGACGACTGATACTGAAAACTCTTCAGTAAGGAGTTATCAGTTAAGTTGCTGGAACTTAATTGATGCACGTAAGGGTTTCAGTTGAGTTTGCTAAAATAGAGATGATATAAATCTTCCTGACTATCAGAGGATAGATCAGTCAGACTGATATCATACGCAGCGGAAATAACTTTGTTTCGTAATAGCCTCGGTTGAGCACGTTGTTAGTCTTTGATTTCTCTTTGCAGTTATTCAGTATTCAGTTTATCAAAGATAAGAACACAAGTAAGTATGTAAAGACTGAAAGCTGTAAATAACACAAAGACTTTTACGTGGTTCGGAAAACACTTTCCTACATCCACGGTCGGTTGATCAGACCAACAATCTACTCCGCAAGTGCTTAACTGGTGCACTGCAAACCGAACCGTGTGCTTGCCGGGTGCACACAACCGTTTCACTGAAGAGTCCACTCTTCAGTACCCATACTTCACTCGTGTCGGATTTCTCACTCCTAGCACGACCTTGCACTAGGATCTCACGGAGTCAGAGTACCTTCCTGAACTCCTTTATCACTCAAACACTCGATTTCTTTCTCTCGAAAGGAGGTTTGAAAAACTTGCCAACTAAACTTCAAAGAACAAGTTCTTTGGAGCAAGTTTGACCTAGGCTTCTAGGTAAACAGAGGTTTGCCTAAGGATAGATCTTCCTGACTATCAGAGGATAGATCAGTCGAGTTTGCTAAAACAGAGATGATATAAATCTTCCTGACTATCAGAGGATAGATCAGTCAGACTGATATCATACGCAGCGGAAATAACTTTGTTTCGTAATAGCCTCGGTTGAGCACGTTGTTAGTCTTAGATTTCTCTTTGCAGTTATTCAGTATTCAGTTTATCAAAGATAAGAACACAAGTAAGTATGTAAAGACTGAAAGCTGTAAATAACACAAAGACTTTTACGTGGTTCGGAAAACACTTTCCTACATCCACGGTCGGTTGATCAGACCAACAATCTACTCCGCAAGTGCTTAACTGGTGCACTGCAAACCGAACCGTGTGCTTGCCAGGTGCACACAACCGTTTCACTGAAGAGTCCACTCTTCAGTACCCATACTTCACTCGTGTCGGATTTCTCACTCCTAGCACGACCTTGCACTAGGATCTCACGGAGTCAGAGTACCTTCCTGAACTCCTTTATCACTCAAACACTCGATTTCTTTCTCTCGAAAGGAGGTTTGAAAAACTTGCCAACTAAACTTCAAAGAACAAGTTCTTTGGAGCAAGTTTGACCTAGGCTTCTAGGTAAACAGAGGTTTGCCTAAGGTCTAAGAGAATGTGTGTAATCAGTAGTGACTGATTTTTGGCTTTGGAATTCTCTTCTTCGATTCAAGCTTTGGGGAGGTTAAGCTTTGAGCTGAGTAGCAATTTTGGCAGAGCTTTAGCTTATGTCGTTGAATCGGTGAAGATTGAAGTGATCCTCGAGCGCTACTTATAGGAGAGATCCCGAATAGATCCGTTGGCGGAGAACGTCTTCAAGATTTCTTCCGTTGGAGAGCTTTTTGAATTTGGGTTGAGGCTTCAATCTCCGAGGTTCCTTGCTTGGTGAGAACGGCTATGTTGATGGACAGGACATGCGACGTCTCTGATAAAGTAGCCACCAAATAGGAATGACCTCTGCAGAGAGGGATGATCCTGAGATCTCTGCATTTAATGCGGCTGTACTATGTGAGCACGTGGCTTCCTTTAAACGTTGGAAGTTCAGTCCGAGGAAGAATGTTTAACTGATACTTGACTTTAGTATCAGTCCGCTGAGTCCACGGAGCACGCATTAAGTAATCAGTTCCGAACTGATTCTTCAACTGATACTTCAGTTGGTACTTCAGTCTTCAGTCTTCAGTCCTTCGTTCTTCAGTCTTCAGTCTTCAGAACCGCAAACTAAACTAGAAACGAACTCTAACACTTGAGTTCAAACTGTTCTAGTCTATTACAAATTGAACTTAAGGATTTTGGTATCATCGAAACAAAACATGATATTCCATGGGGTTCCCAACAATACACATTTCTTAATTTTCGTGCCCAAAAGAAAGGAGATATTTGGAGCGGGACGAAGGGAGTATTTTTTAATAATTTTCAAAGCGTGTGTAAAAAATTAAAATAGATCCAAAGTTCGTGTATTTAAGTGATACTTAATATATAGTATATATTTTTAAATCTCACGAATGAAGCCACTATTCAAAAGTGCGCATGAGCTAATAGCTATTAACTGTCGTATACTAGGGATGACAATCGGGTACGACGGGTACGGATAGTGACTATCCATACTCATACACACGAACTAAATGGATAGTGATTTTTAACCACGAAACTATCCATAGATATCAAATGGTATCCAAACCCGCCACCCGCGGATACCAGCTACCCGTCGGGTATCCGCGAACCCTCTATCTGGCGGGTATCCGTCACCCGCTATCCGTCGGATACCCGCGAAATAGAATTTAAATATAAATTTATAACAAATTTAATACAAAAAAAAATCAACACAAATAACATAGTTCAAATATATTTTAAATCTAAAATGTGGTGATCCACATCTAATATGTAAATCTAAAGTCCATATTTTAAATATATTTTGTGGGTAATGATGGGTAATTGACGGGTATTTTTCGCGGGTAATCGGGTTTCGCGGGTATGGATAGTAAGTATCCAAACTCATACCCACGAACTAAATGCATAGTGAATTGCAATCACAAAATTATCCGTGGATGTCAAATGCTTCTCAAACTCACCCTAATAGGTTCGGATTTTTGCGAATATCCGTTATCCGCGGGTAGATTGCCATCCCTATCATATAGTAATTAGTCATGCATGGTATGAAACCATTCCATTTTAAATTAATAACATGCTATATTGAAGCTGATTAGGCAAAATATTCTGAAATTATTCCATTCTAATAACATATCATATGTTCTAAAAGTTGGCGTTTCTAAATTTCGTGGGCTGATGTATACGATATATATATGGGTTTAAGTTATAAACAGGATAGAGGATGATTATTTTCGTGAGAAATGAGAATGATAATTAATAAATAAGTTAATATAAATTTAAGAATAAATTGTTTATAATATACGAATAGCGTATTTAGTTAATATGATGAAAATTTTATCCCCTTTAGAATTTGAACTCAGGTTTGAACGATTATTCATGCATTACAAACGGTTGCGTAAATTTATGTAGAGTTATACTAACTTATTTGTTACATTTTCTTTTTACACAATAAATTTGAATAAATTAATATTAATCATAGGATTTGAATATTTAATATTTCATATTCATTTTAATTTCTTATCACAATTGACCATTATTACTGGATATCTCTCTCTCTCTATGTGTGTGTGTATAGACACGCGCGCGCACATATATATAATAAGAACCGTTATATAAAATGAAAAAGGAGAACATTTTCAGACCTTCAATTATTAAAATTTACAGTTGATACATTATTTTGTTGGATGAATATATGATATATATCATCTGATCAAGTTCAAATACTAATTAGAGTGCATTAATTTTGACAACGAATATACTTATTGATCTTTTACAATAAATGTGTTATTCTCAAATCTCACTTTTTCACAAATTTTTTTAATTCTCATTATAACCACATTATATATAATTTATTATTTGAAACACAATGCTATTCTGATAACGCTAAAAACAATAGTAATAATTAAAATGGGCACCGCCAAAAGGCAAAAGTAATAAAACAACCGCAACAAACTAATGAATATAGTATTAGTAAGGCATCGCGATTGATGATACTCATCTATCAATTTCCGATATAAGTTGTACCACAAAATAGCAAAGCACATATTCATTAAATAATGGCGTTATCAACCTAAATACTCGAAATACACCATCTTATTTATTATAAACACAATATTAATCCCACTTAATTAGAAACTCAACTTCTCAAAACTAGTGGACTGGATTAGGCCATCGTGTGTGTAGAAACGTGATTTGGAGATGTATTGGTTATGCTGTAATGGCACTCTTAATGCATGCTGTAGGTCAAATCGAATACATCACTCGACAGCATATATAATAATTCCACTAATTCTAGTCAGCCCCCTATAATTTCCATTTCTCAATGTGGCAACTTTTTGTATTTTACTAAACATTTTTTTTAATGTAATAGCTTAATATGTGTAATTAGGGCCAAAATGGACGTGAAAGGCATTACACGCGTATGAAAAATTACTTGTGCAACTTTTAGTATCCAACTTTCCTTTTTTGATTGTCCCATATTTTAGTATCCATTTCTATTTTTGGTAAAAGTAGGTGGAGCCCTTACTTCACTTTAATTATTTTAACTCTCACATAAAATGTGAGACCTTTATTCCACTTACAACACATCAATCACTTTATTAAAACCCGTGCCGTTCTCAGCGCGATACCAAAAGCCAGAACGAAGGAAGTAAAATACTTTATTTTTTCTATTGTCACTCATTAATGTTTAAATATTTAAGTTTTATTGAAAAAATAATTACTCCCTCCGTCCCAAACGAAATGTCCTATTTTTTTCGGCACGGAGATTAAGAAATGTGTATAAAGTAGATAAAGTGAGTTGATGGAAATTATTTAAATATTAAATATAGAGAGAGAGTGTGTATTGCCAAAAAAGGAAACAAGACATTTCGTTTGGGACAGCCCAAAAAGGAAAACAAGACATTTCGTTTGGAACTGAGGGAGTATTTATTTTAATAATTTATTTTTATAAATTTAGACAAGTTCTAGTAGTCTGCGGCATTACTACGTGATGACAATGAGTAATTAGCGGGTATTTCTACTATGTATTATTAAATATTAATTAATGGTTAATTATATTATAATGTTCTAAATTTAGTGAGGTAAACAACAAATTTTTGTAATAATTAAATTATATATTTTATAAATTTAAATGAGTTTGGTAATTAACATGTATTATTATATAAATTTAAGATAAGAATTGGTACTAAACTTATTTTAAAAAACAAGTCTAAACATTGATCGTGCGACATGTCTACACCAATTTTTCTTTAACTAGTACACCTTCCCGCGCGATGCACGGGCCACGATATATTTATTTATTCTTAAAATATTAAATTATGTAATAATGTAAAACTTTCATTATTTATGAGTTAGATTAACTGGTAACAAAAAAATTATGTTAATATAAATATTGATAACAATGTTATCAACTTAATGAGTACAATATTAAATTCAATGTGTATTTTATACTAATTTAATATGTATAATTAATTATTAAATTTATATATTGCAAAGAAAATAATTTAAGTCTTATCTTATTGATTAAACAAATAACACTAAACCATCGACATAACAAAATTAATCATCGTAATTTAATATAACAATTTTGGGCTCTTAAAAGTCTAAATTGTATTATTATTATTATTATTCTTATTATTATTATTAATATTATCATTATTATTATTATTATTATTATTATTATTATTATTATTATTAAAAGTTCGTATTTAAATAGCACAAAATTAATTAAAAAATTAGGAAAAATATGAATAATATAAGAAAGAAAATATAACAACAAATATGTTTATATAAATAATTAAATAATTTGTACACATAATTAAATAAATCTATATAATATTTTAATTCTAATATTAAGATACATATAACAATTTTTTCTTACAAATTCATATTAGAATTAATACAAATTTCCTTCTCCTTAACTGCATTAAAACTACTGTAAATAAAAATATTTAAATTTTAAAATAATTATAATTAAACAATCATGTAAATTTTTTTGAAATGGAAAAAAATGACATCTACGTATTTTTTTTACCAATAAATGGAAACGAAATGAAAAAATAGTACGGTGTTCAACATTAGAGATAAATGAGAGTGAACAAAAATTAATTTTGACACTTTAAACGATCATAACTTATTTATTTTAAATTTATTTTTTATAACATTTACATCAAATTAAAATCTTTTCATAATCTTTAATATAACATTCAAATTGAATATTTTTTCATGAATCGAAATTAATATTTTTTCAAAAATAATTAAAATAGAAAAAGGAAAAAAGAAGATAGAAGATGTGAAGGGAAAAATTGTGAGGAGAGAGAAAAATTGAAGGTAAGAAAACTCCTCTTTAATATAGTATAGATATATAGATTATATTTGAGAGAAATACAGTTAAATAGATTTTAGAGTGGTCACGTGGATGGCTGAATCATCATTTATGTTCGTGTTCTATCATGATCAATGATTCTAAATCCTATTTAAATATAATTTACTCGAAAGATTATAAACAAATTTACTTTAACGAGCTTAAAGATTTTTTCGAGTAAGGTATTAAAGAAATATACTACTACGTACTAACTAAACTTATTCCGAACCGTGGGTTATCCTGTCACACTTAACCAACCATTAGATTAAATGCGATTATATAAAAAGAAAGAAAAACATAAAATCTAGTCACTTTCTATGTTTTAGGATTATTTTGCATGTAATTAGGACGGATCAGATTTGAATATGCGTGTGGGTTAGGTACACTTGGTACCATGAGTGCCAAAAATATCAATAGAAAAAAAATAAAAATTCAAGAAAATTAGAAAATTAGACACTATTAATGTCAATAGTGTCATGCACGAATTATATTAGTGATCATATTAATGCCAATAGTGTCATATACTTGTGTTGATACACTGTCTTCTCTTACATAGATGAGTGCGGTTATATGGTCATTTTGAACACTTCCCCTTATGGTTTATATTCTCCATTTAGGGTAGTTTCTCATTCATGGTTTAGGTTCCTCATTTAGAGTTTACATTCTCCATTTAGGGTTTACATTCCTCATTTAGGGATTAATTATCGAATGATACTTTTGGCACTAATATTACCATTTGTGTACCAATTTATTTGTTTTTTTTTTTTTTTTATTTATGTTCGTACTTTTGACACTAATATTGTCATTTGTGCCGAAGTAACAATTTACTTAGTTATTATTATTATTATTATTATTTTCATGATGGTACTTTTGACACTAATAATGCCAAGTGTACCTAACCCGCGCGCAAATTCGAATTTGATCCGTCCTAATTAAAGACAAAATAGTCTTAAAACATTAAAAATGGTCAAAATTTGTGGTTTTAGATTAATGACCAAATATTGTGTTTTATTGTTCAAAATGAGACTCAATATATATAATACCTTACTAGTGTATTACCCGTCGAAATTCGACGGGTACATATTTTTTGTAATTTATATATTTTATGTTATTCTTATGATAAAATAATTTTTTTATGTAAATTATTTATATAATTAATTAAATTAAATTAAATTAAATTAGTAATACATTTTAAATTATATTAATCTCAACAACTTTTAGCAATTATATTATTAATTTTGTTGAGATCATAAAAATACCCATTAGTTTTCATATGAAATTTTATAAAAAGTTAACGCGTAAGAAAAAAAAAAGAGTAGAAATACATATAAATTTGACATAGGTATGATGGCGGATTGATTTGTTGCATTTGTTGTTACAAGATTTATTAATTTTGTTCAATTTTTTTTTTGCCTTTTGACTATAATTTTATATGGAGTTTGAAAAATCATAATTGAATTGTGAGTATCATATAATTCCGAACTTCTAAAAGCATAACTAATTATGAAAATAATCTCGCCTGATATTTAAAAGACCATAACTGATTTATCGAACATCGTATCATTTGGAGTTTTAAGACCAACCAAGTTGTGGGCATCATCTCATCGCAAACTTGACAGATCATCTCTAACTTCTGAGCATTATCTTGTCTGAAACTTGAAAGAGAATCATCTCGTCTAAAACTTGAAAGAGCATCATCTCGTCTGGAGTTTTGAGCATCATCTCATCTAGAGTTTGAGAGAGCATCATCAAATATGAAATTATATTCAACCATGACTCCAATTGTCAACTATCTAACAAACATAACTCTAACAATTTAGATATTTTATTTATATATGTAATTTTATTAGTTCAAACTCTAGAGAGAAAGGAAAGAGAAGAGATCTTAAAGCAATAAAACAGAGAGCGTGTGCTTTATTTCATCATCGTAGGTATTTATAGGCATTACAGTCGGGGTAAAGTAGTAAATTCGTTTGGTCATCTATTCCGCATGCTCGCCATTAAACTAATTAAGGCTATTATTAGATTATAACTTGTCAGGTCGTTGTCCCCTAATTACAGAGCTGAATTATGTCCTCATCATCCCGCTCTGTCTAGTAGCTCTGGATTTCCTTCCTTGGGGCAGACTTTTACTCTTTGGCTCCGCTCTGCTAAATAGCTCCGCCTTCTGGCGAATTGTCTCTGGCGTGTGGCTCCGCGCTCTGGCTCCAATAGCTTAGCTCTGACTCTGGATCTGGCAATTTGGCTCTGGCTCTGACTCTAACAACTTAGCTCTGACTCTGGATCTGGCGACTTGGCTCTGGCTCTGACTTTAATGACTTAGCTCTGGCATCTCTGCTCTGGCAACTTGGTTCTGGCCCTCTGAAAGCTCTGCTCTGTTTAGCTGTGGCTCTGGCAGCTTTGCTCTGGAAGCTCTGCTCTGGCAGCTCTGCTCTGGAAGCTTTGCTCTGGCATCTCTGCTCTGGTTAGCTCTGGCTCTGGTATCTCTGCTCTGGCTAGCTCTGGCTCTGGCATCTCTGCTCTGGCAACTCAACTCAACGGTGACTCGGCAGCGGACGAACCGCAAGCTCAACGACGACTATTTCGCCGGAGTTTAGAAGAAGGAACGGCAACAGGTTATAGGAAAAAGAAATCTTAGGGCTCTTGTATTAATTGCTTCGAATGGAGAATTCTCATGGGTTTAAGAAGTGGAAACAAAATCGAACTAATTAAGGAATGGAAGAGGAAGTCAGAGATGAGGCGGAGCAACGCCGCCCTTAGGACGGCGGCGACGCCTGAATTTAGAGGCAGAGAGAGGCGGGCAGTTTGAGGGGGGAATTAGGGCTCAATTTGAGTGTGCAATCGACTTTAGAGAGAGAAAAAAGATTGAGAGAAGAGAGAGACAGTGAAAGGGGAGACGACGCCGACCTGATTCAGGGACGGCGGCGATCGGGTGAGGAAAATGGAGGCGTGAGGAAGAGGGAGGTCTGACTTTTGTTTTAAAAGTGAGAATGAGAATATATAAATTGGATTCTCAAATGCCACGTTGCAGATTGAGATTGAAAAGAAAGAATTTGAGGCCTGCCACGTAGGCTAAGGCCTAATCGTATTATAGAATAGATATTATTATTATTATTATTATTATTATTATTATTATTATTATTATTATTATTATTATTATTATTATTATTATTATTATTATTGTTGTTGTTGTTGTTGTTGTTGTTGTTGTTGTTGTTGTTGTTGTTGTTGTTGTTGTTGTAATGGACGAACAGAAGCAAATAAAGTTTGCAGAAATGAAAAATATATTTTTCTTCCCTATATAAATAAAATATATGGATTTATTTTATAAAAAATAAAAATAAAATTTTAATTATTTTGATAGACATATAATAAGATTTTGTTTTAAAGTAATCAGTTTATAGAATTTGTGCCTTATTATGCAAACATGTAAATCAATGACCGGACCCGTTTATAATTTACATATACGTGCATGTCTCAATTCAAAATTAATTTTATTGAAAATTAAGAATATAAATTATATATATATATATATATGTATATACAATATAATATATTGCAACATATACATATAATATGTACGCTATTGAGAAATATAAAATTAATAACAAATATACATCTAATCACTAACATTCAATTAAAATAATTTATCGTAAATAGATTATAATTTTTTTCTTATCAGACATGTAAATCTAATTTTTATCTAGAAAAAATAAATAATAAAATTTATTAATTTAGATTATATGTAATGTTAATATTATATATATATATTATTAATTATATTTATTATGATTAATGAATCTTTATATAGAATGTAATATTTAATTAATTAATTAATAAATGATGAAGATTATATATGGTAAATTTTGAAATGGTGAGATTTTAGATATGCCACATAGATTAAGGCTTAATCCTATTATATAATAGATAGATATTATTACAATGTTTGACCACTCTCGTTATAATTTTGTAACGTTTCATTGTTTTTCTAATAATATCACAATTAAAGCTAAAAAATTAATTCGTTTTCACACCTCATCAAATTGCGACATTGTATCGTGTGGATGTTGGTTCCTTAGGGATGTTGGTTCCTTAGTTTGGAACCTATACAGTGTTGATCTATCAATACACAACTTTTTCGGTGATCGAATCATCTACACATACAAATAAAAATTTATTTTAAAATATAAAATAAGATTTTTTTTTAAAATTTTTATATCATCAGGATTTATGATTGATTTATCAAATTATTGAATAAATTTAATGTAGTGGGTTCAAATTCTATAAGGAATAAAAAATTTAATTTTCGAAATTCAGACATTTGCATAGCGAAATGCTGGCTTATTTTACATAAAATTCCGACATTTAAATTATGATTACCCAAAGATTAAATCTCAACCGTTAAATTATGAGTATATATCAATAGTGTGAGATAATGTAGATGGTCAAAATTCCATTAATTTTAATTCATATTATTTCACAACGAATTCATAATATTATTTCGATGTAAATTTAGAGTGGACTCATTTTATACCATAAATGTGATTTGTATATATATTTGCATTGTTTAATATTTTAGTGCTTAAAGTGTTAGGATTATATCCGTTTGCGATGTCATTTGGTTTGAGTTTTATATTCTTTTGTGATATTATGTTCGCGTATAGTTTTCGCTATTTTGATGTAGGTTTGAGTGTTTTAAAAGTTAAATATGGATAATGAAGATTCAAGAGTCGGGTTAATTACTAGTGTTCCGGATACGAGAATCGAGGAAATGAGCTTGAATGGCTCGAAAAACAAAGAAACAAAGCAAGCCAGTGACCGCCGACGATCGCCAGCCTCAGGAGGAAAATAAAGAAGACGGCGGCGACCTTGCAGACGCCCTCCGTGAGGGGCGCCGAACATACGGCGTAGGAGGCAAGGACCCGGCGACCGCCGGGTAGGTCGCCGGGTGAAGAAGGAATTGTGTGCTGTGGGTGGCGACCGCCGCATGTCCGACTTTTAAGTTTTATGCGGTTTTCTGTATTTTATTGGGTTCTTACACTGTATTTTATCCTGTTATTGACATATTGAGAGTTTCAGACTTTATTTTCAAGTTTCATAGCTTTCTAGTTTTTTGAGCTTGGATTGGATTTCTGCAAGATTGAATATTCAAGTTGTTACTTTGATTTATTCCGGATTTTATTTAATTTAGTTTTCACAATTGTTGTCTTTTTAATTGTGTTTATGTTTTATTTTGCTATGTCTAGTTAGTTCTTTTATATGAACCTATGATTTGTACATAGTTGATTGAATATGTGTTATTTGATTTATCGATATCAATTTGTCCTTCAACTTGTGATTTATGATTCATGGTGCTTGTTTTCTTGTGAATTATCTGGCCAATAGTTTGCATGCATGTGTAGTTGTTCAGTTTGGAACTTGAATGTGATAATTGTTTAGCAGATTTAAGAACGCATGATATAGTTTTAGCTTGAGACTTGAATGATATAGGTGGGCTATAAGAAGCTATTCTTTGTGTGCTATTTGGAGTTAATTTATTCTCTTGAGACTTGAATGGTATGGAGAATTTATTAACCTACTTTCATAGTTGTTCGTTAGAGAAGATTATGAATAATATAATAATCTTTCATCACGGCTGGATTAAAATTGATAATTGAATCAATAAGTTGAATGCACGTGTTTGATTAACGATTGTACATCCCTAGGGTCATAGTATTTTATTATTTGATTTATTCTCTTGTTTTTATTTGCTCTATTTTGATTTTAGTTTTTATTCATCCATCTTTATTGAGCTTGCATGGATATTGTTAAGGTTTTATTAGGATTACTTGAGAGTGATTTCGTTTATCAGTCCATGTGGATACGATATTCGGTTACTGTTTATACTTCAATTACATCGTGTTAGTTGCAGTATTTAATGATCAACTTTTTCACGCCGTTGTCGGGGATTGTGTAGACTTTACTTTAATATTTCTAATACTTAGGCATTATTTATTATTACAAATGTGATTTGTATATATAACCCCACCCTTACAATCATACATATAAATTTGTTAAATTTTGAACATTAATAATTATTAAAAAAGCGGCCAAATATTGGAAAAATATACTCTGATACTTTCTCATTTCATGGTATGACTGGAACGATGATCATATAAGTTGATTGAAATACAAATGATGAGTCCAGAACCGACATTATTCATTAGATAAAACAAATCATTGAATTTTGATGATAGATAGAAGAAACGAGAGCTTAAGGTAACGTGGTACGCAAAGGCAATGCCAAGGCGGCAAGGATTTGACAAAACTCTGGTCGACAACTATGAAATCGAAGTGCACGCCTTTTATTGGTCCAAATCCATTTTTAATTCCAGCAAAATCACATGTACTCATCAATGCTTTTGCTGCCTAATAAACTCTCACTCTATACAACATTTTCTACATGCTACATATAATGCAATATTTAATTAGGGATATAGATGGTAATTATAATGTACTCAAATGTGCTTATACGATCTTTGCTTTATATATATATATATATATATATATATATATATATATATATATATATATATATATATATATATATTCTGTAAAATCATGTATGTAGGGATATAGTTGGTAATTAATGTATAGTACAGTGTGCTGATGTTGCATTCAACGGAAGAATTTGATCCAAGTGTACCAAAAGGTTTTTTCTAGTTAAATAAATTTATCAAACAATGCAAGCTAAAATAATGGTACTCCCCTCCGTCTTACGAAGCATGACCCAATTTATTTTTTGATTTGTCCCACGAACCTTGACATGTTTCTAAAAATGACAAAAAATTTACCCTTTATTCACCTTTTCACTTTTTCACCTACCACACTTAATATATAAAATACCAATTTTTTAATTTCTGTGCCGAAAAGAACTAGGTTGCAAAAAAGGTATCAACAGTTTTTTTTTTGTTTTTTTTTTAGAATTTTAAAAAGGAGTATAACAAATAAGCTGTCCGCATGCAGGCGGAACCATGAGAAAATAATCGCACGCAGGCATGATCACTATCTACACAATGGTGAGAAAATAACTGCGATCGCTATCTATGTAAAAGTGGAAAAACTACACTGCACGCATTACAAAGAAGAGTTTTTTTTTTTAAAAATACACAAAGAAGGGTTTTTGAGTGCCTCAATTTTATCACTTGATCAGTTAGGTCTCATTGACAATATTAAAACTTATTTATTAACGCATTTTTCAATAGTATTTCTGTGACAATGTGCACTAGTTAGGTTACAACAACAGTTTTAAATCATTATCTATCGTTTTTGTTGTAGCTTGCGGTGTACGTATTTAGATATTAGGGATCTTTTATCCTATTTCTTGGTGTCTCTCTTGTAATTGGTTTTTCTTTAATTTCAATATTTAATGCTTTAGTTTAATCTTTTAATTACTATATTAATTATAAGGACCCATCGATCTAATTAAAATTTATAATTATTTTTAATATTTAATTTTCAATTTTGAGTTAATTGATTATTGGGATTGATGATTCTATAATCAGGATATATAATTTTTTTTAAGCTTTATACTAAGTAAAAAAAATATTAGTCATTCATTATATAATATTTTTTTATTTAACAAAATATATTATCAAAACACAAAAATTTGAGTACAACCGGGTGTACTGTACAATCGGGTTGACCTGCATCCTGATCCACACCCGCATTCTGACCCAAATTATGTAAATGACACTATTCGTTTATACAAATGGCATTGCCTATAATTGACACTATTCGGTAATATATATGACACTGTAACATTTTAAATGTCGTAATGTCATTTAAAATATTATAGCGTCAATTACAGGAAGTGTCATTTATATTTCTGAATAGTGCCAATTACACATAGTATCATTTACAATGTTATAATGTTATTTATACGCAATATCATTTGTATAACAGAATAATGTCAATTAGAAGCAATATCATTTGTATGACCGAATAATGTCATTTACACATTTGGACCAGGCTGCGGGTTTTGATTAGAACGTGGGTCAGGGTCTGGGTGCGGATCAACCCGGTTGTACCCAAAAACACTTCTTATCAAAATAGTAAAATTAAAACAAAGATCAAGGGGTAGATGTTTGCATGCATTGGTTCAATATCTAATAAAACTGCTAGACTATCCTCCATGTGGCGGCAATTAAATCGACGGTTCACGGTTTACCTCGGTGAACCGTAATCGACCCGCTCGAGTTACTATAAGGTTTCGGGTTTAACCATTTTAAAAAAAATAATATTTAGTTCGAGTGTATACGTTTTATTTTATAATTACATAATTTACATTACATTTAATTTTTAAGATTTTGAATTAAATAAAATTATAACATTCAACTATAATAAAATTCGCATTATTATTAAATTCAAAGTAAACATTTACAAATTATAAAATTTAATAAGTAAATTAAAAATAAAATATAATGTTTACACTAAGTGATCAATGATTTTGGATCATTTGGGCCCGAACTGTTGACAGGCGGGCCGGAACAGTGAGTTCAGGTTAGTTTGGGCAACTTTAAATCTGACCGGTGTCGCTTTTATTTTAAACTATTTCATGGTAAATTGACTAATTGACATTCGTTTCTTTCGTATTTGTAACTTCAGCCCCCATAATCCAAATAAAAGACTAATGAAATTTTATTTGGTGTAAACTCTGTAAGAAGATACCCATAATCCAAATATAAGACTAATGAAAAAAAATTAAAAATAACTATATATGTTGTAATTAAATTTTGCATGATGTGATAGGACTGTATAAGGTTGTCAATTTGTGTCATAGTCCAAATAATAATAATAATAACTCCTTAATTTAATACGAATATGGGCCGGGCCGGCCTCGATGCCATTTTCAATTTATAATTTTCAACCCAATCGAAATTTAACAAGGCTTTTTGGAGTTGACGAATTCAGTCTGGATGCTTTTGTTTTATTCTTTACAAAAACTAGTAGATAGCGGATCGATCCAAGCCACTCCATAAATTTTTTTATATATATATTTTGGCCTAATCCAACTGAGATCAAAAACTTCAGTCAACCAAAAACTGAACTGAAATTGAATTTGAAGTTCGTCTCTGTTCTTTTCTATCAGAGAAAATTAAGTTTGGCTGATTCAATGGAGCGTTCAAAAAAATTTGGATTGTTTGGCTTTTATTTTAAGTTCGATTTTCAACCGAACTGAAAATACAAACAAAATGTGTTGAAGATATATAGTTTTGGGGAAAGAAAAAAAAATAATAAACAAAGTACAAATAAAAAAGGGAAATAAATACATGAATGTAGGTCATATGTGTGGATCGTACCCGATATTTAGCCCGTCTATCCATTGATTCCCCTGGATAAAATTTTGGACAGAAAATTGTTGAGCCTCCTCATCCTTAATCTCGGGCTTGTATCCGGGCCACGTTACTCGGCCACTAAGGCCCGATCCAGGCCCGTTATTCTTGTATTCAGCGTAGAATATGGAGTCGGGCGCTTGAGTTGCGGGCTCCCACACAGTCCACCCCTCAGGATCTATGATCCCCTCCATCCCCGTCTCCAACACCACTGTGGTCGAGTACACTCTCCAGGGCCTGCCCAAGTAAGTCCGGGCCGTCAGGTTCCCCTGCGGGCCTATGCTGCACCGCTGGATCGAGAAGCCCGTGTTCTGATTGGGGTCGGACTTGCTCTGCGCGGTCATCGTGTTGTACTGCCCTTTCATCGGCTGCCTCGCCTCAATGCTACAGTTTTGGAACACCGCCGCCGCGTTTCCAAATATGAAATCGATGGTGCCCCTGATCACGCACTCGCGGTAGAACTGCCGGTTCGAGTGCGTGAACAGGGTGTCTTGGTACCCCTCCATGTGGCACCGGTAGAATATCGAATGGTCCGCCGATGATCGCACGGCTACTGCTTGGAATTTTTCCGGCCCCGCCGTGTTCTTAAATCCCATGTCTCTCGCCACGAACCCGCGCCCTTCTGCTACTGCATGCGTCACGTACATGAATATGATCATTGATTCAATTCAATTCAATTAAAGAGTTGGGATCGAGACTTACTCAAGGTGCCACTGTCGTAAGTGCTAACTCCATCCACGATGTTCAAGTTGCTGGAGACGACGGTCTTCTCCGCTCCGTCTCCGTACATGATGAGATTCCAAGAATCTTTGCCCACGACCACGTTTTCATTGTACTCGCCTCGTTTAACGTAGATGTAGAATCTCCGTTTGCTTCTCTTAGGCATGGCGTTCACGGCTTCAGTAATGGTCTTGTAATTACCGCTGCCGTCTTTCGCGACGGTCAGATTAGGTCTCAGATCCGCCATCTCCACCCCAACTGACTGCACTGCTCTTTTATTCCTTCTGCCTTGAATGAGGGCGGGGATCTTGGACACGATCGCCAAGCTGTTGCTAGTGAAAACGGCGGCGTTGGCCATTGATGCTCTGATTTCTGTTGCAGACTCATTAGTTAGGGCTTCCAAGCATGTCTGTTGATCCGTGATTGCTGTGCTGAGCCAAGTTCTTACATCCTCGGCCCAATGAATGCTGTCCGAATTACTCAGAGAGGATGCGGACATGTTGACGTGATCCGCCGCGTCTTCGACGAGGCGACTGCAAACATCCAACGCCTTATAGGTGGAGCCGTTTCCACGGAAGGTGGAAGATTTGAGGGCTGTTAGCTCATTCAATGCGACCTGCAACGACAGCATGAAGATCTGCTTGGGGGTGTCGGGATTGGAATTGGAGGTCTTGGTGGATTGTTTGAGGGCGAAGATGCTGGAATAGCAGGATTCTTGATACAATGTCACGTTGCACACCGACTCGATCGACTGCTTCTCATTGGAGGAAGACGAGGCGCTGTTTGTGACCGGAACGACTACGGATCCGATCACGAGTAGCAGCAGCAAGACGGAGGATAGGGCGATGATGATGAAGCGCCGCCGCGTCTTTCTCCGGTACTCCTCCTCCTGTCTCTTGAAAGAATCTGTTTTCTCCATGACTTTTGATATATATTTAATTTTCTTAGACGACTTTTAATTAAATCCAGATTTAGTAAGGCCGAATCGGGAAATTCTTATATACTGAACAAGTCTGCTGCAGCTGTGTCGTTGTAGCGGCTGCAGGCGATGAGTGTTTTAATTTATGCCAAATGACAATCAATCAAGTGTTGTTGTGGAGTTAGTTTTCTCACTTTTAATTAATTAAGATCACATATATTGTAAATATATATTTCTTGTCATTTACTGATGAAGATCAATTCTGACTCTCAACATGTAAAACGTATACTAAATAACAACACTATAATAGATAGAAATTTGTATAATTGTATCACTTACATTAATTAATAATACTATATTTTAATTCCTTCAGTTTGAATGTAGATGCCAAAACATTACGTATAACGATATAAAGTAAAGGCCGGCGGTTGGGTTTGGTTTATAACTTCTTCTGTTTCGTTTACAGGCTATCACACGAGCAAAATTTACTCAGTGATTACCGATCAGTCAGCCAATCAGATGCTCGAAATCGATTAGCATATCATATATTTCCTTTGTCCACAAAAAATAATCATTTTTTGTCATTTTAGAACGTCCACAAAAGTTAATCCATGTTCATATTTGGAAACTTTCTATCATATGGTGGACCCTCTTCTCCATTCACAATACAATTAATTATCATTATTAACAATATTTTAAGTGAGATTATTTCTCCACTTACAATACACTAATCATTTTTATTAAAATTTGTGTCGTTCCTTTTTAGACTAACATATTGATTAAAATTAAAATGATATCTAGATATTCGGTATTAATACTTGTTAATATGTGTTGCATGCTGCTATTCTTAGGGAGCACACTTACATTAATTTGTGAATTAATTTTAATAAACAAAAATAATACTAATAATTCCTTATTTATTTAGATGGATTGAATTTTTGAAGAATATCTTAAGATTTTTAATTATTTTTATTATTTGAGATAGTTTTACTTAATTCGTATTTCATTGAAATGGTGGGATTTGAGAAATCCTACTTTTGAGAATAACAATATTCAATCATCCATCCTATCACTCATGCAAAGTAAAGGTCTTTTTAAGAGCGATCCAATTTGTTTTACATGATTGGATATTTTTATCATCATTATTAGGCTTTCTGCAATCCAACCTTTTCAATAGGATATGAATCGAATAAAACCAGCCCTTTCAATATAATCCAAAAGTTAATTTCAATTCATCTTATATAGTAAATGATGGATTAACCTATACTATTTTATCTATCTAGGGTGTATTCTCTTTTATGAAAAAAGGTATATATATATATATATTCAGTATTTTCACATGTTCTGTAGAGTGAATAATTTTTCTCGGACAAAATGGATAAAAATTTGGGCAACCCCTTTTCACTCATTTTCATTTTAATTCATAATAATACTATATATTATCATGGAGTTTTGGCGTGATAATATTTTTCTTGAGAAAGTGATGTGATAAACAATATTTTTCACCTTAGAGAACATAGAGCAAATTAAAAGTGGAAATTATAAAAAATTTCTTTATTTTATGATAAATTTGCAACCAAGAAAAGGCCCTAGATAGTGATGAAGAAGCAAACTGTGGTTTTGACTTTTCTTTTCCATTTTCTTTGAGTTTATTTAGTTAAGGTTAGAAATGTATTTTTTTTAATTTAATCTAGATTTTAATCTCTCATACCAAATAACTAATTCATAAAATCTACATTTATATATTTAAGCTATCAAACACAAATATATGATACCAATCACCCCTTATCTATGATACATATCGTTTGGTATATAAGTTGAGTTAAAGCGTGATAGATAAAATCTAGATAAAATAATATGGATTAGGTAAGATTATTATTCTTTATTTATGTTTGGTAGGTAAAATATAATCTTAGGATAGATAATATTCTTGTTTGGTAGGGAAAATATAAATCTAGATTAAATTAACAAATTACCATTTTAACCCAAGACTAATAAATTCAAAAAATCAAAAAAACTAATTAACCTGAATTGCTGCCCACCCCTTTCACGCAGAACACGTCCCCCACCCCTTTCTTCCTAGGGCAAACACGTGTCCCCCTCCTCCACAATAGTTTTCTTTATTTCCTCAAAGAAACAGAGGTCTGCGCCTCTCACCATTTTTTTTTTTCATCTTCTTCAAAGAAACAGAGGTGTCTTTCCACTCAAAAAAAAGAAAAGAAAAAAGAAACAGAGGTGTCTCCAATTGATGCCCCCCACAAAAACTCAAAATTTACACGCCTACCTCCCCCATCCCTAATACATGTCTCCTCGAGCGGTGCTGCACTCCCACCACCACCCGCAGCGCCGCTGCACTCAAAGTGGAATCGGCGCTGCACACAGCAGGTAGACTGACAGAAATGGAGATTTTAGAGTGAAGCGGGTTAATTCTATTTTGATGAAATTTGAATGTCAAAATCGAGGGCAAATGCGGCAATCAGATTCCACTATACAATTGTGGCTTCCGTATCCGAGGGGGGGTGGGAGTTATGTAATCGGGAGTGAACAGTGCATTTTTGTCAGGGCCTTGCATTTTGCCGGGCCGTCCGTGTAGTGTGCCAAGCTATGATGCACGGATTCTTCAAAAATTAGCATGTACGGCGAATCGAATTCTTTTAGGGTGCGATTCTCTCGGATTCTCGTCGGATTCGCACCCGATTCGCCACGTGGCGTATCTTTTAAAACAATTTATTAAAATAACCGGATTCGCAAATTCCATAGGCGAAATTCACATATCTCGTACACGAAAAATCTACACAAGGTTATTTTGATAATTTTATTTCCAGTTATGACTTATATATTGGACTAATAATATTTGAATCGTTATATTGTTGCTCAATTAACTTATATAATTGAAAATGCTTAACTTTTTGGTAAAATAAAATGTAAATTACATATAATTAATTTAAGAAAATTTAAATTGTATATATTTTATAAGCATTATATATCATAAAATTTTAATAATTAGATGTATCCTTGCCGAATCGCACCCTATAATTTTTAAAAACCCGTATCCCCGTACTCGTATCGTATCGCCCCCGCGTCCGCAACCCCGTACCTATGCAACATAGGTGCCAAGACTACCAAACTCACGTATAACAGTGGATATTGCTGCTAATACGGTGTATTCCAAGCTATCAAACGTGCAAGTTTTATCTATCTTGACTTATCCTAACGGGCCTATCAATAATACAAGTTTACTAAAGCACATATCTCGTTATATATACTCTCGTAGCCATATAAAAATAGTTATAATTTTTCATTTTGATACATTCACAAAAAAATAGTTATATTCCATTTATAGACACTATCATACAACAACCAATTATATTACCCTCACTATATCAACTTATTTATCTATTCTATCACATATGGGCCACCAATTCTACAAATATTTATATATTATGCATGGTAATAATGTTATATATTTTTAATTGGAATTAACAAATTTTAGTTAATTTTCTTATATATTTAAAAGTATTTTTTAAGTATAATAATGGCTAAAATGCGAAATTTTTAGAACATTTATTTAGTTTTATATGTTCTGTATTTATTTACATAATTGGCCATAATATAATATTTTAAATATTTATGGAATTTTTTTTAATAAAGTGAATAATAGATGACGTAAGTACCTACAGTTATAATTTTTTTTCATAGCAAACTCATTTATGTTATGACATTAAAATAAAAATAAAAATTAAAAATATATTAGAGTGGATTGTGAAAATAGTCACTTTGGAATAGTAAATTTAAAAATTATCCATTAAGATTAAAAAAATTAAAAATTAGCCACACTTACCATTTTACCCTTGCATATAAAAATCTAAAAATTGCCCGCGAATTCACAAGTAGTCGAACTCACAACTATTATTAATTTTAATTGTAAATTCAAGTTTTAAAACTCGAACCAATACAACTGAATAACAAGTATTGGTTGTGAATTCAAGTTTTAAAATTTGAATTCACAAGTAAAAATAGTGTTAGTCTTGAATTCAAGTTTTTAAACGTGAATTCACAACAATAAATAGTGTTAATCGTGAATTTGCGTGAATTCACTACTAATATTATTTATAATTGTGAATTCACGTGAATTCAAAAACTCTGGTGGCAATTAAATATCCAACAAAGTTTTTGAGTGAAGCAAAGTTATTCAAATTAAACCTCAAAACTAATACAAGCAAACAATGTAGATTGATAGTTTTCTCACTAGCAAACCTCAAAATTAATACCGGCAAACTCTGGTACGTTATTTTACTTGGCAATTCAACTGTTACCTAAACGTAATTAAGTTCCTTAATTCCAAAAGGTATGCAAATATCTGAGCTGATCAAAACTGGTAAAGTAACACATATCAAATCGAATAATTCAAACATAGCTAAAACCTCAACTATCTCAAAAGTTGCATTAATCCAATCCCAACACAGTTGGCGAAGACGAAGATCTCGCACCGGCAATGGTGGACACGACGATGAGAGAGAGCGAGGGGTGAGAGAGATAGAGGGGAGAGAGAGAGCGTGCGTACAGACGGAGAGAAAGATGGGATGGACAGAGAAAAAAGAGAGAGAGAGAGTGTGTGTAAGAAAAAGAGAAATGAGAGAGAGAGAGAGGAGATCTAATGTGATATTTTTTTGAAAATGTGTAGTGTATTTGTGGGTAATTTTTTAATTTTAATCTTAGGGGCAATTTAGTCATTTAACACAAAAAATGACCATTATTTAAAATTTTCATTTAAGGGGGTAAATTTTATTGGGTTGAAATTTAAATTACTCACTTTCATAACCTATCTATCAAAACTACCCACCCTTATCATAAATATACTCAATCTACCCAAAACTAAAGTGGTGTTGATAGGCTTGCATTGTTTTTTGTAAGAAAAATGTAAGATTGCTAGTTGAAAATTGTACAAAATATGAGAAATATACATTTATTACTAACTCACACTACAAGAATTCAACTCATAGACAACAAGCTTTAAAACCTATTGTCTAATATGATTATAGACAACAGTTTAGCGAAAACCGTTGTCTATTTGGGGCGGTCATAGACAACGATTTAGCGAGCACCGTTGTCTATTTGGGGCGGCTATAGACAACGATATAGAAATATACATTTATTACTAATCACGTCACTTTGTAACCCTAATATGCTGCAGGTTTGAAAATTTTGAAAAAATTAGGACACGTTTGTGTTAGAAAAACATTAATACGAAGGCGAAAAAATACAAACATATGTATATTATGAAATAAAGATTGTAAATAATTGATTGAATTTTTGTGATTAATTTATTTTGATATCAAGATTTAGGTTTTCTCAGTGAAACAAACTCCCTTTATTCTGAATTTGTTGAGTCATCCTTCTTGTTGGAATAAATGGCTTAATTAGTCCATAATTACTTTGTAATTAATGGGATTAAATGGCATATTTGGAATCTACATTTTGAGTAGATTAATTTGGTATATTTACTTGTTCAAATCTATTAAGAATTGAATGAGTAATTAAATGCCAAAAGATAGCCATTGAAAATGAAAATGTGGAGTGTCATCCCACATTGGAAAAATAAGGAAGTTGAAAGCTATTTATAAAGTGCTCTCTACCATAAAGAAAAAATCAAGTGTACTTCTCTATGGTGGACCTTATGGTGCACCCAAGTGGGTTTTGACTTAGCCTTTTAAGGCTAAAACTCAAATTCCTACGAGGAAGGTGCGAAGCACCTTCCGAGTCCGAGGCCGAGCACGTGCACATCGCACTTGTCGCAATGGGCGCTCGTTCGCGTCGTCGCGAGGAGCTTTGAGGAGCTTTTAGTTTTGACAAACGAAATGGTGGCTCGTGTGACGTGGCAGTGACGTGGAACATGTGGCTCGGTGACGTGGCACTGATAACACTCATATTTCCATGGTTTTTAATGTTCATATGATTTAATTTTATAGGAAATTGAGTGTTGGATAATTGTTTTGTGCTTAATTTGCTTTATCTTGTGAAACATGATTCTTACTCGAACTGTGAAGGAATTTTCAGATTTATTGAGTTCGAATTTGGAACAATGTTCTGAAAAAGAAGTTGTAGATCGTCTCGATACGAGTTCGTGAGCGCAAACGGATCATAAATCGGAGTTCGGACGAGAAAGTTATGGCCAAAACAAAAATGTCGCGCGCAGCAGTCAAAATTCGGCGACCTAAACGGCGACCGCCGAGTTGGTCGCCGAAATTCCTGTTTCAAATTTGCACTACGAGCGTTAAATTCGGCGGGCGCCGAATTTGGCCGATTTTCAGACCAAAAACGGCGACCAATTCGGCGATCGCCGAGTTTGGTCGCCGATATGGGCGGTTTTGCGAGATTTTCCGATTTTTAGAGTTCTTCTGGGTTTCAAACACTGTATTTTACCCTGACACTATAAATAGGTCTTCTTTTGACCTATCTAGGGTTCCCAGCTTTAGTTTTTCAGTTCCCAAACTTTATTTTCTCAGTTTCATAGCTTTAGATTATTATTGCTTTCCAGTTTTTACAGCTTGAATTGGATTTCCACAAGATTGAAGATTCAAGCCGCTACAATTATTTTATTCAGAGTTTTATTTAATTCAATTCTTTCAATTGAGTTCTCATTAATTATGTTTTTGCTTTCTTTTATTATGTTTGGCTAGTTCTTTTATCTGAACCTAGGGTTTGTACATAGCTATTCAATTATGTGTGTATGATTTATTGATATCAATTTGCCCTCCAACTTGTGATTCATGATTCCTGGTGCTTAATTTCTTGTGAATTATTTGGCCAGTAATTTACATGTATAGCTGTTCAGTTTGAGTCTTGAATGCGATAATTGTTCAGCCGATTCAGGAATGCATGATATAGTGTTAGCCTTGAGTCTTGAATGCGATAGGTGAAGCTATAGGAAGCTATTCTTTATGTGCTATTGGGAGTTAATTTATTCCTTGGAGTCTTGAATGCGAAAAGGGATTAATTAATCTACGTTCATAGGTGGTCGTTAGAGATGCTTGTGAATAATATAGTGATCTTTCATCAGGGTTGGATTAAAATTGGTAATTGAATCAATAGGTTAAATACATGTAGTTGATTAGTGAAAGTACATCCCTAGGGTCAGAGCTTTCTTTATATTTGAGTTAATTATCATAGTTTTTATGCTCTTTAGTTTTATTTAGTTAATCTTAGTTCAATATTCACCTTCATAATCGTTTTACTTGCATATTGTGAGAGTCTGTGTAGGAGATAGTTATAGCAATTTCGTGTTACAGTCTCTGTGGATACGATACTCTGCTTGCTATTTGCGTACTACAATTACACTGTTTAGTTGCAGTTATTTGTTGCTATAAAATTAGTGATCAACTTTTTGGCGCCGTTGCCGGGGACTGTTTAGATTTTGCTTTAATATTTCCAATAGGACTTTATAGTACTGCAAGTTTTTTTTGTTTTTATTTTTCTTTTCTAAATTTTATAAGTTGTGTTTCTGTAGGTTGCATATGAACACACGATCTCACGGGAATCCTCTCTTTGAGTTAGACCCTGAAATCAACAAGACCTTGCGCAATCTAAAGAAGCAGAACGATCAAGCTGAGACAGAAACGATGGCTACTCCAGAGCAAATCCAAATTCGAGCTCTGCAAGAGCAATTGAAGAAGCTGCTTGATGCACAGGAGACGAGAGAGGCTCAGAAACAACCAGCCATCAATGAAGCGTTCATTCCACAGTATGTGTACCAGGAGACCCCACGAGTGAACGTTAACAACTTTGAGCTGAAAACGGGGTTGATCACGATGGTCCAACAGAGCCAATATGGTGGACAGGCGATCGAAGACCCTAATGCGCACCTGGCGCATTTCCTGGAGCTGTGTAGCACGGTGAAGATGAATGGTGTCCCTGACGACATTATCCGTCTTCGTCTTTTTCCCTTTTCACTGCGGGATAAGGCGAAGTCGTGGTATCATACGCTGCAGCTGGGAAATAATGTCGTGTGGGAGGACTTGGCTCATGCATTCCTACACAAGTTCCATCCGCCTGGCCTTACATTGAAGTTGAAGATGGACATCGTGCAGTTTCAACAGTACGATGGAGAAAAGCTAGCGGAGACTTGGGAGCGGTATCAGGAGAAGCTCAGAAAGTGCCCAAGCCATGGATTTGATGAAGGCACACTAGTGATAATGTTCTACAATGCCTGCGGGGAGCGTACAAGGATGCACATGGATACAGCTGCAGGTGGCTCTATACTTCAGAAGAGCAGCTCTGATGCATGGAACATTATTGATAGTATGGCTTCTACAAGCTACCAATGGCCATCTGAGCGAATACAATTGAAGAAGGTTGCAGCTGCTTCCAGTTCTGATCCTATTGCAGCAATGGTCACTCAACAAGCAGCGATGGCTACGCAGCAGTCAGCAATGGCTACACAGCTGGCAAAGTTGACTACAAAACTTGGTGAATTGAATGTTGGACGTCCTGAGCAAGCTGTGATAGATCCGTCAGTCATGGAAGATGTAAATTTTGTGAATGGCAGAAACTATGAGAATTTCCAGCGAGGACAGCCAGGAATGTACAACAGAGGGCAGCAGTTTCAGCAGCAGTTCCAGCCAGGAGCACGCCCGCATCCTAACCTTTCTTACGGCAATCCGAACAATGCTTTGCAGCCTCCACCTGGATTTTCTGTGTCTAGCGGAGGAGTTATCAATGAGCCAAAGAAAGATTCGATGGAAGACATGATGAAGCAGGTGTTGGGAAAGATAGGTGGTTTGGAAACGAATGTAGGTGCATGGAAGACCAATATGGAGACCCAAGTGAGTCAATTAGGAAATCATGTTTCAGCATTGTCCAAGCAAGTGCAGATATTGGAGACTCAAGTTGGTCAGATGGCCAACCAAGCAGCTGCGCAGCACAAGTCGGGCCAATTCCCGAGCAACACTACTGTCAATCCAAAGGGCCAATGCAATGCTATTTTCGATGGCACTCTGTCTCCAAAAGATAGGAGAATGAGCAAGGAGAACGAACAACCAAGTGAGGAACCATACAAAGCTCCTATTCCACTTAGGGAATACATCCCAAAGGCTCCATTCCCCCGTAGGCTGATGAAGAGGGAGGTGCTTGAAGAGCAATGTGCTGTGAAGCCGAGCAAAAAGGTGGATGCCAAGGAAATCAAGCTGGAGATCTCCCATTGCAAGAATGAGAAAAAAATTGCCAATCCCGAGGAGACAGAGCATAGACGTATAGTGGATGAGCTAGAGAGACTACTTGAAGAATCGGACCGGCATGCACAGCCTCAAACTCTCTCAAAATTGCAGGATTCCAAGGAAAAAGAAGAAAATATAGTTGTTCACACCAAGAAGATGGGTGATGAGGATAAGAAAATTCCGCAGGCGACAGCTGTGGGCACTGAGCTGCCAATGAAGCTACTATCGAAGAAGAAAGATCCGGGTAGCTTCACCATTGAGTGCGAGATTGGAGGAGAGCTCTTTCCCAAGGCTCTTTGTGATCTAGGGGCAAGTGTCAATGTGATGCCCATCTCTGTTTTCAAGCGGTTGGGAATTGGAGATCTCAAGCCGACCTCGATGGAGATTCAAATGGCGGATAGATCAAGAGTGAAGCCGAGAGGAAAACTTGAAGACATCTTTGTGAGGGTTGACAAGCTCGTCTTCCCTACGGATTTCTTGGTCCTCGATATTCCTGAAGATACAAATCCGCCATTGATTCTTGGTCGATCATTCTTAGCTACGGGGAGGGCTGTGATAGATGTGCCCAATGGAAGCGTCGTCTTTCACGCAGCTGATGCACATGAGTCCTCTGTCTCTGTTCGTGTTAGGCGATCTGTCACGCCTGCTGTGTTTGATGTTCATTGAGACCATGAGGTATCGTCGAGCTCTAGACGTTAAATTAAGCACTTGTTGGGAGGTAACCCAACCATTTTCTTTGTTTTGTTTTCCTTTCGTTTAGTTTCTTTTTGTTTCTTTGTTTTCTTTGTTTTGGGTTTTTTTAGTGCAGCGTTGAGCTTGGAAGATGCAGGAACTCGCGCTTGGTTCATACCACCACCATGGAGCATGTTTTTTCTGTGAGTAGTGACACACATATCATCATCCCTCCAAACTTATTTTCGAACTTATGTTCTGTAATAAGTTTGGGGGAGGGGGTGAGAGTAGATATGTGTATCACTTTTATCTTTTTGTTAGCTTTATTGTTTTATCCTGCTTGGTTGGTGGTGTGTGATTGTTTGTGAGATGTTTATTGCTCCATTAGATTTCTGGTGAGATGCCAATGATGATTTCTATGAAAAAAAAAAATTGGAATTTGATTTTCTTTGATGATTTAAGTATAATTGGAACTAATTTGCATAATTCTAGAGTGATTTTGACCTTGACTTTTGGACGTTGAATAAACCTGTGAGGATTTGAGCTATAACTGTTTATCATACACAGTTTATTCTTTGTTGTGAGTTTTGTCATGCATATGTAGTGATCTTCTAGAACTTGCCATGGTTTCTGTGTCGAGGTTGCTGTTGTGCCCAGGATTAGGATATGATTTTAGGCCATCTTTTGTTAGCCACATTATTTTCCCAAACACTATCCTTGAAAAAAAAAATTTATCCTTTGTTATCCTCTTTGAGCCTATTTAGCTTTTATTCATTAGCCGGATGATAGGGGGTGATAAGATATATGGGGATCTTCGTGTGGTGAATATTCATAGTGGGTTGTGAAAAAGAAGGGATGATATTGAGCTACTATTTACTCTTATAAGCTCTAGAAAAGTTGTGAAAAAAAAAAGAAAAAAAAAAGAAAAAGAAAAGAAAAAAAAGAGAAAAAGAAAAGAAAAGTGTGAAGTCGAGTGTATATTGAGAAATTTGTTAGAAAATCGACTTCGTGTGTTGGAAATAAATGGAGAGCATAAAAGAGTGGTTAGCTCTGCATTGTGATGATTAAATCGCTTGAGTTGTGTTGATTATGGTGATATAGTTGGGTGGAAGATGGAATTTATTCCATACTTGATTTGTGATTTGTGAAGCTATAAGGTTGGTGTTCTTAAATTATTTGAGTCACTTAGCCTATATTTCCCTACCTTAACCAATGTCCCTACATTATAACCCGAATAAAAAGACCTTTTTGATCTTAGTCCTGGCACACTATTAGCGATGGAGATTCTAGACGATTGGCAAGCCTATGGTAAGAGATCTGCATTGTATTGAATTTCGATGAGAGTATACACGTCCTATTCCATCAAATTGAGAGTTGAGTGATACACATACCTGGTGAGATTCAATTGTTTGGAATGTCAAGGTTGATTTTGCTATAGGTTGTGTTTATTGGTGAATTTTGTGCTTAATTATTGAGGATTTGAGAATTCTATTATTCTTTATTATTCGGAGGCATTGATGAGCTAGAGTTCTTACCGATTCGTGTTATTGTTTGTGTTCTTCTCATTATTCGAGGACGAACAATGGATTAAGTTTGGGGGAGTTGATAACACTCATATTTCCATGGTTTTTAATGTTCATATGATTTAATTTTATAGGAAATTGAGTGTTGGATAATTGTTTTGTGCTTAATTTGCTTTATCTTGTGAAACATGATTCTTACTCGAACTTTGAAGGAATTTTCAGATTTATTGAGTTCGAATTTGGAACAATGTTCTGAAATAGAAGTTGTAGATCGTCTCGATACGAGTTCGTGAGCGCAAACGGATCATAAATCGGAATTCGGACGAGAAAGTTATGGCCAAAACAAAAATGTCGCGCGCAGCAGTCAAAATTCGGCGACCTAAACGGCGACCGCCGAGTTGGTCGCCGAAATTCCTGTTTCAAATTTGCACTACGAGCGTTAAATTCGGCGGGCACCGAATTTGGCCGATTTTCAGACCAAAAACGGCGACCAATTCGGCGATCGCCGAGTTTGGTCGCCGATATGGGCGGTTTTGCGAGATTTTCCGATTTTTAGAGTTCTTCTGGGTTTCAAACACTGTATTTTACCCTGACACTATAAATAGGTCTTCTTTTGACCTATCTAGCTAGGGTTCCCAGCTTTAGTTTTTCAGTTCCCAAACTTTATTTTCTCAGTTTCATAGCTTTAGATTATTATTGTTTTCCAGTTTTTACAGCTTGGATTGGATTTCCACAAGATTGAAGATTCAAGCCGCTACAATTATTTTATTCAGAGTTTTATTTAATTCAATTCTTTCAATTGAGTTCTCATTAATTATGTTTTTGCTTTCTTTTATTATGTTTGGCTAGTTCTTTTATCTGAACCTAGGGTTTGTACATAGCTATTCAATTATGTGTGTATGATTTATTGATATCAATTTGCCCTCCAACTTGTGATTCATGATTCCTGGTGCTTAATTTCTTGTGAATTATTTGGCCAGTAATTTACATGTATAGCTGTTCAGTTTGAGTCTTGAATGCGATAATTGTTCAGCCGATTCAGGAATGCATGATATAGTGTTAGCCTTGAGTCTTGAATGCGATAGGTGAAGCTATAGGAAGCTATTCTTTATGTGCTATTGGGAGTTAATTTATTCCTTGGAGTCTTGAATGCGAAAAGGGATTAATTAATCTACGTTCATAGGTGGTCGTTAGAGACGCTTGTGAATAATATAGTGATCTTTCATCAGGGTTGGATTAAAATTGGTAATTGAATCAATAGGTTAAATACATGTAGTTGATTAGTGAAAGTACATCCCTAGGGGGGTCAGAGCTTTCTTTATATTTGAGTTAATTATCATAGTTTTTATGCTCTTTAGTTTTATTTAGTTAATCTTAGTTCAATATTCACCTTCATAATCGTTTTACTTGCATATTGTGAGAGTCTGTGTAGGAGATAGTTATAGCAATTTCGTGTTACAGTCTCTGTGGATACGATACTCTGCTTGCTATTTGCGTACTACAATTACACTGTTTAGTTGCAGTTATTTGTTGCTATAAAATTAGTGATCAGGCACCGCGTGGCGGATAAGGAATCTGGGTGGATGAGGTTGCTGACGTGGCATCGGTTGGATCAGACTGGTGAGGTGGGGGTGGTTGCTGACGTGGCATCGGTTGGATCAGACACCTCTTCATCGCACCCTTCCTTCTCCTAAAAATACAGCCCTGCAAAATGAGATTAGACACACCAAAATTAATTTAGATAATTAATTTACCCATTCTCTCTTCTAGTTCATACTCAAGTCCCGAGTATTCAGTAGTTCGCTGGAAGTTCGAGTTCCTAGTACAAGGGTCCCGAGTATTCAGTAGTTCGCTGGAAGTTCGAGTTCCTAGTACAAGGTCTCGTACTCATTAAAACCGTTGTATCTTGGGGACATTTGCCATCGAACCGTGTGTACTGTGCGGGGCAATTTTGTCTTACGGAGAAAGAGTCCAACTCTTGCCTCGGTTCCTGCATTCTCGTCGTTATTCTGTCCACATTTCTACACCCGTCAATAACACTTCTTTGGTGTTTTAAGATGATGGTCCATGTCCCATCCCACTTATAATGAGCCCAAAGTTTTTTTAGACCCATAACTTCGACTGTTTTGCAAATGTAGGACAAATTTTTTCGGGCTTGCAATTGTAGGACAAATTTTCAATAATTGGGTATAAGTGGGACAAATTGAGCCCGAAAAATCAATTTGTCCTGCAATTACAAGCCCAAAATTTTTTGTCCTACATTTACAAAATGACCAAAGTTACGGTCCTAAAAAAAGCGAGAGAAGATTTTTTTTTTAAATTTTAATCTTTAAATAAATATAACTTTTACATTTCAAGTCAAATATTTACATAATCAAATTGAAGCCTCTACTGACTCTCAGGCTCTACTTTTCAGCAAATATTCCAAACTCAATCAAAATCTGTTAATGACAAACATTTATCAATTTCGTTCGTTTGCTCCGGCAATCGACATGGAGGAGTCTGACTCTTTTTCGATCTGTTAAGAATTGACGAAGAAATTGCGATGAACACAAAAGATTTACGTGGTTCGGGCTGAAACCCTACATCCACGGGACCAAGAAAGGGAACTTCTACTATTGATTCGCGAACTGAGAATTTTACAAGGTGTTACAAGTGTTGACTGGTGTTTTTTTTACATTAGACACCCAATTGCTCATTATATAGCAAGCTTTGAAAATAACGAGCTGTAAACAACCATCAAAGAAACCGTTATGCAAGACAGTTAGCTCTGCAAAAGAAACTTTGACTCTGTCTCTGGAGTGTTGACTCTGCCTTGGCAACTCTGACTCTGATATGCCTCGGCTCTGACTCTGGCATCAGCGCGACCTCTCTGCTCTGCCAGCGGCGCGATCTCTCTGCTCTGGCAGAAGACCGATTCCTCTGACGAACCGATTCCTCTGGCGAACCGAGTCCTCTGGTCTGCCAGCAGCGAATCCTCTGACGAACCGATTCCTCTGGCGTACCGATTCCTCTGGTCTGCCAGCAGTGATTCCTCTGCTCTGGCAACTTCACCAGAGTAAACTTTACAACTCCAGAGTATACAAACTAGATTATAAGCTTACGAAATCATATACAACAAATCTCCACCTAATTTCTAAGCTAATAATCGACAACAATAACAAAGGCTCCAGTTCTTTCTCCGAAACATTTTAATTCTATATCAAACTTCAAATCAGCAGATTTACCAACTTAAGACAATGCTCAAACTTAGCAGTAGGCAAAGCCTTAGTCAGCGCATCAGCTGCATTCTCCTCTGTCCCAACTTTTTCCATCTTCACCAGTCCTTGATCAACTATATCCCTTATGAAATGCATTCTGACATCTATGTGCTTAGATCTCTCATGAAAAGTTTGATGTTTCATAAGATACAAAGCACTCTGACTGTCACACTTCAAAGTTACAGAACTTTCCTCAATACCAAAATCGTGCACTAATCCTTTGAGCCACACAGCTTCTTTGACAGCTTCGGTTGCAGCCATGTACTCTGCTTCAGTGGTTGATAATGCAACTACAGATTGTAATGAAGATTTCCAACTAACAGCTGATCCAAAGAGTGTGAAAATGTAACCTGACTGAGATCTCCTGTTGTCTGTGTTAGCAGCATAGTCAGAGTCAGTGTATCCCATCAAGAAAGGCTTGCTGATGTCTTCCTTCCTCTGGAACAAAACAGCTCTGTCTGCACTGCCCTTTAAGTACCTCAGCACCTTCTTGAGAGCTTCCCAATGCTCTCTACCAGGATCCACCATATACCTGCTCATAACACTTATAGCTTGTGCAATGTCTGGCCTAGTGCAGACCATTGTGTACATCAAGCTTCCCACTAAATTTGAGTAAGGTATATTTATCATTTGGTGTCTCTCTGTGTCATTCTTTGGTTTCTGTTTATCTGAGAGTTGCAGATGAACAGCTAGGGGCACTGTAACAGCCTTTGATTCATGCATATTGAATTTCCTTAACATCTTCAATATGTAATCTTTTTGACATAACCATAGCTTTCCAGCCTTCCTGTCTCTCACGATATCCATCCCAAGAATCCTTTTGGCTGCACCAAGATCTTTCATTTCAAACTCTTGATTCAAACCATCTTTGATTACCTTGATTTCAGCCTTATCTTTGCTAGCTATTAACATGTCATCTACATATAGCAGCAAATATGCAACAGTAACTTCATTCCTTTTCTTCAAATAAACGCAGCTATCATATGCAGACTTTGTGAATCCCATCAACTCCATATGCTCATCAAACCTTTTGTACCATTGCCTTGAACTCTGTTTGAGACCATATAAGCTTTTCTGAAGTAAACACATCTTGTTGCTTGTCTCTGGATGTACAAACCCCTCAGGCTGGACCATATGGATCTTCTCCTCCAACTCTCCATGTAGAAATGCGGTTTTAACATCCATCTGCTCAAGCTCCATATCAAACTGAGCTACAACTGACAGCATAACTCTGATGGAAGTATGCTTAACCACAGGTGAGAATACTTCATTATAATCAATTCCCTCCTTTTGAGTGAAACCTCTTGCCACCAATCTTGCTTTGTACCTGGTCTGCTCCTTCCCAATAACCTCAATCTTCTTCTTGAAGATCCATTTGCAGCTTACTAATTTCTTGTTCAGTGGCTTTGACACCAGTATCCAGGTACCATTCCTTTCAAGAGAGTTCATCTCCTCCTTCATGGCTAAGAGCCATTGTTCTCTCTCTGGTCCCTTCATAGCCTCTGCATAGGATTTGGGCTCCTGATACTCCAGCTCCTCTGCAATGCTCAAAGCAAAGTATACCATCTCAGCTTGGTTATATCTCTGAGGTGGCTTGGGCTGCCTCCTTGCTCGATCCCTTGCTAGTTGGTATGAGCTTAGATTATCAGAGCTGCTCCCAACATCTTCATCATCTGCAGCTTGTTGAGAGACTTCAGTTGCTCCACCTGATTCATTATCAGCATGGTTTCTATCAAACAATTCATCCAACAAAATTTTACCATCTGCATTTTCTTTCTCTGGATCAGATCCTACTTTATAAGGCATGAGAGCTTCATCAAAAACTACATCTCTGCTGATGTATACTCTCCCCATTCCTGGTTCAGTGCACCACAACTTGTACCCCTTCACACCCTTGGGGTAGCCCAACATCACACATTTTAAGGCCCTTGGTTCAAGCTTCTCTTGTCTGACATGTATGTATGCTCTGCACCCAAAAATCTTCAAATGTGAATAGTTGGATGTAGAACCATACCAGAGCTCATCTGGAATTCTGAATTCAATAGCGGATGAAGGAGATTTGTTGATCAAATAGGCTGCAGTGACAGCAGCCTCTGCCCAGAATTTCTTTGGCATCCCTGAGTCAAACAACATACACCTTATCCTTTCCAGAATGGTCCTATTCATCCTCTCAATAACCCCATTCTGCTGTGGAGTTCCTGGGACTGTCTTGTGTCTCTGGATTCCCCTTCCAGAACAGAAATCATTGAATTCCTTGGACACAAATTCCAAACCATTATCAGACCTCAGGCACTTCACCTTGGTTGCCTTTTCAGTCTCCACCTCATTACACCACACTTTGAATTTCTCTAGTGCCTCAGTTTTATCCTTCAAGATGAAAATCCACAACTTCCTAGAGTAATCATCCATTATAGACATGTAATATCTCCCTTTTCCAAGACTTTCAGTTTGTGTTGGTCCCCACAAATCAGAGTAAACATAATCCAGAGGAGCTTTAGATGTATGTTTACCTGTATCAAATGGGAGTCTCTTACTTTTGCTTAAGATGCACTGCTCACATATGTCCACCTTGAATGGAATAGGGTTACTGATCTTGTTCTGTTTCAGCAACTGATTGAGCCCTTTCTCTCCAACATGAGCCAATCTTTTATGCCACAAGATTGAATCATCCTTCTTCATGGAGTCAGACTGCCCTGTGATGGCTGTGGCTTCTAAGTAATACAAACCATTCCTCCTCATCCCCTTCAAAATGACCTTGTTGTCTTTGGTGACAACAACTCCACCCTTTACAGATCTCCATTCATACCCCTTCGTTTCAAGAGATCCAAGGGATATCAGATTCCTTTTTAGACTAGGGATGTACCTCACCTCCATCAAAGTCCTGATGGTGCCATCATGCAGTCTGAACTTTATACTTCCCTTTCCTTTGATTTCACAGGTCTGGTTATTTCCAAGAACCACTGTTCCTTCCGATTGAAATTGCAAATCAGTAAACCAACTTTTAACTGGACACATGTGGAAAGAGCACCCTGAATCCAGTATCCATTGGTCATCCAAATCACCTTGCATCACATTCAAAGCCTCTGCAGTGTCACACTGCTCTTGCTCCTTGGGCTCTTGCTTCTTGGTAGTGTTGGACTGTTTTTGGTTTTTCTTCCAAATGTGGCAGTCCCTCTTCCAATGGCCCGGCTTCTTGCAGTGATAGCAAGTTTGAATATCATCATCAGAGTTCTTGTTTCCCTTCTCATGTTTACCCTTCTTGAATTCCTTCTTGGATTTCTTGGATTTATCCCCTTTCTGTTTTACAGTCAAGCCCTCACCAACAGACTCTTTCTTGTGAGCTGATGTTGATGATGCCTTCTGCAGTTCCTTAGATTTCAGAGCAGACTGAACCTCCTCCACTGTGATGTCACTTTCTCTCCCATACAACATAGCATCCTTGAGTTGATCATATGAACTCGGGAGAGCATTGAGTAGGATAATTGCTTGATCCTCATTTCCTATTCGCACATCAACATTTTCAAGATCATCAATGATCTTATTGAATATCTCCAATTGATCATCAATCGGTTTTCCATCCAAGATTCTGTAGGAGTACAACCTTTGCTTCAAGAACAACCGATTCGCAAGCGATTTCGTCATGTAAATCGCCTCCAACTTTGCCCACACCGCCGCTGCAGATTTCTCCCTGGCTACCTCCCTCAAAACCTTATCACCTAGGCACAGGATGATAAGGCTATGGGCCCTCTCACGCATTTCTGCTTTCTTGAGTTCTGCCTCCACAGCTGCCGCGGAATCCCTTGTAACCGCCGATGAAGAAGATTCATCATCCCCTTTTAGAGCTGCCGCCAAACCTTGCTGGGTCAACAATGCACGCATCTTGATACGCCATAACCCAAAATCATTTTTCCCCGTAAACTTCTCGGTCTCAATTCGTGGCATCGACATTCCTGCGTCGGTTGTGGATCAAGAATTCCCACAGACGGCGCCACTTGTTAAGAATTGACGAAGAAATTGCGATGAACACAAAAGATTTACGTGGTTCGGGCTGAAACCCTACATCCACGGGACCAAGAAAGGGAACTTCTACTATTGATTCGCGAACTGAGAATTTTACAAGGTGTTACAAGTGTTGACTGGTGTTTTTTTTACATTAGACACCCAATTGCTCATTATATAGCAAGCTTTGAAAATAACGAGCTGTAAACAACCATCAAAGAAACCGTTATGCAAAACAGTTAGCTCTGCAAAAGAAACTTTGACTCTGTCTCTGGAGTGTTGACTCTGCCTTGGCAACTCTGACTCTGATATGCCTCGGCTCTGACTCTGGCATCAGCGCGACCTCTCTGCTCTGCCAGCGGCGCGATCTCTCTGCTCTGGCAGAAGACCGATTCCTCTGACGAACCGATTCCTCTGGCGAACCGAGTCCTCTGGTCTGCCAGCAGCGAATCCTCTGACGAACCGATTCCTCTGGCGTACCGATTCCTCTGGTCTGCCAGCAGTGATTCCTCTGCTCTGGCAACTTCACCAGAGTAAACTTTACAACTCCAGAGTATACAAACTAGATTATAAGCTTACGAAATCATATACAACACGATCGTTTGCTGATATATGTATTGTTCTATTCTTGTATCATTTTATTTATTGTGGTGGCAATAATTACTTAGTCTTTTACACTCTTTTATTATTTAACCCCATTTTCTCTCTCCACACACACAACTATGTATACACACCATAATACTTCCTCCGTCCCAATGAAGCATGATCTAGTTTTTTTCAGCACGAAAATTAAAAAATTGGTATTTTGTGTGTTAAGTGTGGTAGGTGAAAAAGTGAAAAGGTGAATAAAAGATAATTTTTTTGCCATTTTTAAAAACAAGTCAAGCTTCGTGGGATAAATTAAAAGGAAACTGAGTCATGCTTCGTGGGACAAAGAGAGTACTTACTATGATGCACAAATTGTCTTCCTATCTCCCTGCTGTCTTAATTAAATAAGTTAACTATAATGAAAGAAATAGTTAATTAGACTGATACCACCTGCCAACTCAATTATCATACATATAAGTATAATAAAAAAAATTAATTTTAATTAAATTTATTTAAATTATTGAAAAAAAAATCAAAGTGTAGGTGCGTGCGTATTTTAAGCCACAAAAGTTGGGCACGAGTGAAGGAGCCGAGCATCGAACTTGGGGGTGCGACAACCGGCTCGGACAGTGGGGCTCGAACCGACGTGTAGAGTTAACCACGATTAAAATTAGGGTTAATAATGTTTTATGTCTCGAACTTTCAGCATTTTCCACAAAATGTCCCGAACTTTCATCTTCTCCTAAAAAATCCTGAACTTTCAATTTTTTTCATAAAATGACCCTTTATACAAAATTCGATGACGGAAAGATGATAAAAAAAATCCTGAACTTTCACCGTTTTCCAACAATGGTGGTTCTCAGTATGGTTTTCCAACAATAGTGGTTCCCAAAATATTTCTTTCGGCGAGATCATTCACCTTTTTGTCACCGAATTTTATATAATGGAACATTTCATGAAAAAAATTAAAAGTTGAGAGTTTTTTAGGAGAAAATGAAAGTTCGGAACATTTTATAAAAAAACGTTGAAAATTGGGGACATAAAACTCTCTATTAACCCTTAAAATTAGGTAAATGTCGTCGATGTTAACCAATCACGTGGCTGTAGCAACAAGCAAATCAACAGACTTTGACCACACACACCACTTGGATTAGACCGTGCATCAATTATGATTTATGATAGCAAATGCCCATCCCATTTCACATGGGTAGTTTTGGTAATTGCTCTGCCTGGCCAAAATTGGATGGGATCCCATAATTTAAAGGGTGTGTCGTATATCTCTCTTAATTTTATTATTTTATACTCCTTCCGTCCCATATGCTTAGGCTTATTTTCCTTTTTTAAATGTTTCATTTATATAGGCTTGTTTTCATAAAAAGTATAATATTTTTTTACTCATTTACTATTATATCTCTATTTAATTCTTTGATTTACTCGCGCTTTAATACATCATTAAATAATAAATATGGGCATACTAGGAAATTTACTTATATATTTTCATTTCCAATAATTTTTCTTAATCTTTGTGAAAATCCCAATAAGCCTATCCATATGGACGAAGGGAGTAATTAATTATTATAAAAATAAAAAATATTATATACTCTTTTCGTCCCATTATAAATGTCTCATTACTTTTGAGCACAAAAATTAAAGAATGTATAATGAGTAAATAAAGTGAATTAATGGACAAATTTTGTCCAAATAACATCATTATTTTTTAAATAAGTAATACTATCAAAATAGTGAGACATATATACCATTCTAAAAAAAAGAACCGTGAGATATACCAACCGAAATAATTAGGCATTAGACATATTGACCGTTGACCATGGTCATGTTCTTAATCTTTTGACGAATGTCTAATGAAGCTACAGCTATTAAATCAAAAGGTTATTCATAAACATAAATGTTAGCAATTAAAGTTACAACAAATATTATAATTTTCGACTAAATTTTCAATAAAGTCAAAAAAATTATGAATTTATATTTTTATTGTTAGAACTTAATTGACAATTGAAATTAAGTCAAATATATATTAAGATTTGTCTTCTTAGGCCTACGAGCTTCTAAATACTAATCATCATCAGAAGTTAGACCAACATCGATGAACTTTTAACTGCCAACTAAGTTTTAATTTCACCGAAAGTAAACTCAAGTAAAAATTACAACAAAAATATAAATTCATATATTTTTTTACTTAAATGAAAGTTCACGTGAAAAATTACAACTTTTTCCAAAGTTCGTTTACTTTTTTACCGTAATCTTTTTTTTTTAAAATAATAAAACACGATGTGGCGCAAAATATGATTGTACCGAAATAATTGCACAGTAGACATATGGCCGTCAACCGTGGTTCAATTCTAAATTGAGGAGGTTTTGGGTACAACCAGGTGTACCGTACAATTGAGTTGGCCCGCAACTAGACCCTGACCCGCATCCTAATCCGAACCCGTATTCTGATCCAAATCGTGTGAATGACACTATTCATAAATATATATAAATGACACTTCCTGTAATTGACACTATAAGATTGAAAATGACACTATAACATTTTAAAATATTACAGTATCATTTATATAACTAAATAGTTTCAATTATAGACAGTGTCATTTGTATAATCGAATAGTGTCATTTATGTAATTCGCGATGCAGATTAATGTGAATTAATTTGATTATACGATACACTCGATTATATCTAAATTTTTATGTTCTCAATTTAAACTTTTTACGAAGTTCTTTGATTGTTGAGTTGTTTCCCCTTGTGAGAGGTGTCTTATTTTAGTGGAAGCTCATTATATTCGACACCATGCAATACATTGTTGCTTCGTTACTTTGAATTCATATGCCTAATTGAAAATCGTGGCAATATTGTTGAATTTATCTCATTTCCTCCCAACACAATAAACAATATATACACTGAAAAATGACTCAACAATATATGAGAGACAATATTTTCATTTTTGTACACTGAAAAATTGTTGCTTCGTTACTTTGAATTCATATGCCTATGTTTTTTGATGTTTCATAAAAATATGAATGTTTCTATTTTTATACATTATATCATCTTATTTTTTATCCTTCTTTTTCATATTTATTCACAAAAAAATCATCATGATTCACCACTATTTTTTCTCAATTAACTCATTACTCTCATGACACTTTAGAAAATGAGACTCATTTTTCATTCACAATAACTCTTAACTAATAATATTTCTTAAGACCCGTGTCACTTTCAATTATTCATATTTTTGCGAGACGGAAATGAAAAGAGTATAAAGTAAATTTGTATGAGGGGCTGACCTAGAGGAGGGAAGGAAGTGGGGGGGGGGGGGGGCATTGGGACCCACTCAAATTTATAAAATAATTAGGGGTATATATGTATTTTATATTTAATAATTAATTTTTTTTTTTATAGTAGTGTTATTATTTGCCTGATATAGAGTTAAGTTGATTTTTTTTAATCATTATTGGCATGAAGTTCCCGAGAAATGATCTAATATGTCAATGAAAATACATTTAAAGTTAATTTTCTATGACATGTGAACAATATAACTTGTATTCCGGATAGGGCGGAGTCTCAGGGGATCATTCCGGATCAAGAGGATATTGCTAATCGTATTAGCAGGCTCGAGGCGCAGGTTAGTCAAGGGATGGAATTGCTCGTTGAGCAAGTTCCACCTAAGCGTGGACCGGGTCGTCCTAAAAAGGGTATGGAACGTTCGCGCGTGCCACTGAATCCGAATCCGGTAGATTACATAAAAGGTCGTCTAAGAAATGCGGAGGAACTGGGATATAAGCCGAGGGACTTTGTGGTAGATCATAGCAACAATAGTGCTATGCGTGCTATGAACAATATCGCGCACGGCCGTTGGTCGGATGAAATGGAGTTGGACGACTTTCATTCCAACAAGGATTTTCCTTATTGATTTTGTTGCCAAGTGTTGTCTTTTGACTTAAGCTGTCCTATGCGTTGATGTTTTTGTTTTACGAGCTCTTTTCGAGTCTCGGGCCCTAAGTTTGCTTTCTTGTGCCTTCAAGGGTTTTTTCTTTTTCCTTTTTATATAAAACTCTATTTAAAAAAAAATATAACTTGTATTCAAAAGCTATAATTTTTCTTTCTCCAATTATGAGAAGCTTGATATCTTGTGCTAATATATGGGATTTGGTTCTCATTCAATTTTTTTTTAAAGATTCTCATTTAATTAAGATTTGTACTATTATTATATTACTGTTGCACTTAATTGATTTTCGTCTTGTGGTGTATTATGATTTTTTTGATTCAGTTGTGTGTTGTGAATTAATTTTTTTTTTTAATTTTATATCATTAATTGCACGTGAGGAACTGGAGTTCAAATTTAGCGAAGCTCTGTTCACAATTCTCTCATTCCAATTTAGAAGATTGGAAATTAAGATGTAAAAGCGGACTATACGAGTTTTAATAAAAATGATTAATGTATCATGTGTAGAGAGAGAGAGAGAGTCCACTTAAAACAATAATGTTAATAATAATAATTAATTGTATTGTGTTTGGAAAAAATGACCCATCATGTGATAGGAAGTTTTCGAAAATAGAAAGAAACTAATTTTTGTGGACGTCGCAAAATGGTGAAAATTAATTGACTATTTTTTGTGGACGGAGGGAGTATTATTTTTTAGATAAATGAAACTATTTTATACAAATTGTATATTTTAATTTCACCATTAATGAACTTAACCTTGTTCATTAATTTGAAATTAAAATCTTTTTGTAAAATTATGATTAATTGGACCCATTAACTAAAAAGTCTGGTCCACTACTGATTTTTATGGATGAGATCCTCCGTCTCACAATTTAATGTGTGTTATTGTGTTCCACTCTTAATTTCTCTACTTTATTATAATTTGTCATAAAAACAAAATATTTTATTAGGAGTAATAAACTGTAATTAATATTTATCATTAAATTTGAAATTTTAAAAAATTATAGTATATAGTAACTTTGAATTAATTAATCCAAATAATTTATTATTAATTCAAATAAATATAAAAAATAATTATAAACCCTAATTGGATGAGGGAATCCTAATTAATTATATATCTTAAGATTATATTAAAATATAATAAATTAAAATTGAAGAAAAATAATTAAAAAATAAAGAAATTAAAAATGGAATACGGTGACACTGAGTAAATTATGGGACAAAGGATCTCATCCGAGATTTCTATTATGAATTTTTTTTCATTTTGATATCAAAATGGCGATGACGGCAAGATTAGACATGCATGCAAACTTGCCGTAAATTTGAATGAAAACAAATTGTTCATTGCTGCAACTTGCCTTAGGGAAAATATAAATGTCTTTCTGAGACGTCCCTTGTAATGATATACCCATGCAAACAATTCCCAAACTTTTCAAATCTCAACTAACACGCATCTTCTTTTCTTTCAAAATATAAAAAAATTAATTTTACCACGGTGATATGGAGGTGGTGATTTTAGAAGGAGATCTTGGTGAACATTGTAGGATATTTACATAATTATTCTGATCAATTAACCCTAGGGCTTATAATTCATCGGTATCAAGGTTGTTATCATATCGACAGTATACAATAAGATCAAATATGAATACAATCCATTAAACATATGCTCGAAACAAATATGAATATAAATACGAACGCGCGATATGATTCAATCACAAAAGGAACACAATTTCTTTTATATTGGTATGATAAAATAGCATCACATGATAATTAACTTTAATTAAATTAACCATATATAGGAAATAAACTAATAATTAAAAATATATTAAAAAAGATTAATAATAAATATTTTCATGTTGTACAAACACGGACATAAAAATTATAATATTGTACGAACTCGATATTTATCAGGCATGAATACGACATGATACGACGCAAAACTATCATCATGTCCTTATTATATCGGCACGATAAGGACACGATTAACACACAAAAATTGGAAACTAAACCATTAAGCCTATGTTTGGTTGGTGTTATTGGAGGTTGGAAATGGATTCAGTTAATTGATTTGGTTGGATAGCGAATTAACCATTACCCTTCCTCGAGGATAATTAATTCAATCACCCAATTTGTTACCCCTCAAAATAGAGGGGAAAAGCAAAAGAAAGGGAATCCCTTATTAATGATTATTTTCCATTGTTAAACCAAACACCCAATAAATTAAGTACTTGTTACCATTCCACACTTTTATTTGATTCTATTCCTTTTCCATTTCTCTACTTGAATCAAACGAGCACTAAGGAGGTGATTGGTATGGTGGAATGGAGGTGGGAATGGAATGGTGATTCCTACCTCCATTCCATTCCTATGCTTGGTATAGTTTTATTTTAGGAATCACCATTCTTAAGGGAATCACCATTCCTTTACATATAGGAATCATCATTCCTTCCCTCCAACATGGTATTACCCATTCCATTCCACCTAAATTTAGGTTTTGACAAAATTACTCTTATATATTTTGCACCCTCATCCCCAACCCCACCCCACCCCCCACCCCCCTGCCCCCCCAAAAAAATATTTTTTATTTTTTTTAAATTTTTCTCGCCACCCCACCCCCCACCCCCCAAAAAAAATATTTTTTTTTTAAAATTTTCACACCACCACCACCACACCCCACCCACCCCTCCTTCCCCTCCATTTTTTTTTCTCCCCACCCCCATCTGCCACCCACCCCCACCCCCACCCTCCCCCCCCAACATTTCATTTTTTTTTATTTTTTTCTTTTTCTCGCCACCCCTCCCAACCCACCCAAAAAAAATTTAACCTTTTTTTTTAGTTTTTCTCTCCACCCCCCACCCCAATTTTTTTTTTAAATTTTTCTCGCGCCCCCTCAATTTTTATTTATTTATTTTACTCGCCACCCCCACCCCACCCCACCCATCCTTCATGATGCCGAAATGCGACAAAGATACATGCCCCATTGGTATTGCAACTCAAGAAGATCCAATTCTTAGGGAAAGTTTGCTGGTGAACCTGAACATGCAATAAAAAGGGGTAAATTTGGTATAAAATCATAATAAATTTCTAAATTTTAGTTTTTCCCACAATCTTTCATTCTTGTTTCAAAATTCATGACAAATCATTTTTTTTTGGAATTTCCCACGATGACATATTTCGAGCAAAAATTTAAATGACGTGGCAATACAATGTAATTACATGAAAATTATGTGACATGACACACGAATTGCCCCCTGCGTTTTAACGGTGATTGATCCCATTAGTGCAGCGCTTGAGGCGGCCTTTAAAATGTGGAGGCATTTTGCTTTAGTTTTGAAACGTTGAGGTAGTAAACAACGTCAACACTGACGTTAGGGTGTTAAAGGTGACAGGGGTGTCAACGTTGAGGGGGAAAGTGGTACTTAACCCTTAAATATGCCACATCATTCAAGTTCGGCGCCACGTCATTTAAAAAATTCGCCGAAAAATCACACTATGGAAAATTTCAAAAAAAATGATTGTATTTTGAAACAAGAATGAAAGTTTGTGGGAAAAACCAAAATTTGAAAATTTATTAATGTTCTAAACCAAATTTACCCTAAAAAAAATTGGGAGGTAAGGGGGGATGGGGGTCAGTGGGAGGTGGGTGGGAGTGGCGAGATTTTTTTTTAGAAAATAAAAAAATAAATTGAGGGGAGGTGAGGGGGTGGTGAGTAAAATAAACAAAAATTTGGGGGAGGGGGGTTGGGGGTGGGTGGGGGTGACGAGAAAAATTAAAAAAAAAAAGGATAGGGGGTAGGGTGGGGGGTGGGGTTGTGGGTGGCAAGAAAAATTTAATTTTTTTTTCGGGTGCATGTTTCTGTGTAGTAGTAATATGCATGGAAAATAAGTCAGCTTTTAAAAAAAAAATTGATTAATATTCAATTTTTTTTTCTTTTCGATTTTACCCCAGTGCATATTTTGGTTTGTCCCTATAAATATAACACAAAATAGAGGTGGAAGAGAGATGCAAAATAATGCTAATTTGATAAATTATGATGTAAATGTTAATTTAGCAAAACAAAATAATTCCATTCCATTCCTAAAATTTATTTTTAGATACCAATCATAGGAATGGAATCAAACAAGGAATTACAATTCCATTCCTTTTGTATTCCTTATGCATACCAAGCAAATGAATCACCAAGGTTTGTCATTCCTTTCCTCCCTTCATTCCATTCCTACCTCCATTCCATTCCACCCTCATTCCATTCCATCATACCAATCACCTCCTAAGTCATTAAGCATACGTGTTCATATAATATCAAAAATATATTTACGGATCGCGTGTAATAGCACCTCTCTCCAAGTATAAAAAGGCAGCACTCTTCCATCAATTACACTCGTCTGCTTTTCTTAAATTAATTAACAATATCAACTCTTGAAATAAGAAAGTAAAAGAAAAAACAAAGTTATATAGAATATGGCTTCACCAAAAGCCCGTATCCTTGTCTCCCTCAACCTCGTCTACTTGGTTCTATCCGCCACCACCACCACCACCGGAGGCAGCGGGTCGGCGATGCCCCCCCGGGCGATGCCAAGGTGCCCGAGAGACGCCCTAAAGCTAGGTGTATGCGCAAAAGTGGTGGGGAATTTGGTGGGAGTGTGGGCTGGGAAACCTCCGATCAGGCAGTGCTGCAGCTTGGTCGAGGGGCTGGTGGAGCTGGAGGCGGCGGTGTGCCTCTGCACCGCCATTAGGGCTAACGTGCTCGGCATCAATCTCAACATACCGCTGTCTCTCACCCTGCTGCTCAATGCGTGTGGAACCACTCCTCCAATTGATTTCACTTGTTAATTCCTCTTTATTTCAACACTCAATAAAACTTGCGTCGTCGTCTACTACTGGGTCTAAATTATATATGGTGGAATATCAAGTTTCATCGTCATGCTAAAATACAACTCCCCTTTGATTTTATTTTGCTAATTATGGTCAAATATATTATATATGTTAGATCGTTATAATTTGTGGTTCTGTATTTCTGGAGAGGGTGCGTGTCACTTATGAAAATGTATGAGAATTATCATGTATGTGTATTTCGCTGTCTGTTAAATTATATATATTGATCGATGGTATGCAATTAAATATACATGATGTGGATTATTTACTATAAATACATGTACATAAATAAAACATAAGATGATCAGCTTATATTTAAGCTAATCCTAAAAATAAAAATATTTAATCATGTATTTTATCAATCATATAAAGTAAATTTCTATCATAGCTAGGGGCAGACCTAGAAGAGGGCCACCGGGGGCATTGGGCATTAGGGGTATGTATATATGTATTTTAGATTTAATAAGCTAGTGTTATTCTTTGTAAGTTGAATTTCTTTTCATCATATTACTATGAAGTTTCTGACTAAAATGAATTGATCTAGTATGTCAATGAAAGTACATTCAGAGCTAATTTTCTATGACATGCATGTGAGCAATATAAGTTGTATGCAAAAGATATACTAATTTTTTTCTCCAAGTATGAGAAAATTGATATCTGGTGGAATTTGATTCTTATTTAAGATGTGTACTAGTATTATGTTATTCTTGCACTTGATCCTCATTTTATGGTGTGTTATATATAATTTATTTATTTATTATTCAATGGCGTGTTGTTAATTAAAAAAATAATATTTTACTTCTATATTATCATTGTACGTGACTACGTGAGCTGAGTACTTAATTTTTTTTTTGATCGGGAAAAGAGCAATATTATAAAAACGAAAAAGGAGTCGGCACCAGAGATGCCCACAACCGAAAACACGTACAGCAACACACTCCACCAAAGGAGCGGGAGGTGACCCACATCACCAAAAAAAAAAAAAAAAAAAGAAGCAAGAGGACTGAAGGGAAGAGCAAGACAACTAGATTTTCGCATCTAAAAACTAACTCCTGAAGTCCCTTAAGTTCGGCTGCTTGGAGAAAGCCGAGACCCAACCCCACGTTCTTGTTTTGATTTCTGCCAGAACTCTTTCAGCCTTCCATTCTTCCTGCTGAAACTTGCAAACGTTTCTCCACTTCCACACACACCAGACAAAGCAGAGCCAGATAGTATTCAAGAAAGAAGTGTCCTCCTTTTCCCCCAAATTCCTGAAAGCCTCCAGATGATCCTTTGCTCTGCGTGGAAGTACCGAATGTTTACCAACCCATTTGAGGATTGCGTACCAGAGATTTGAGGTCAATTTACATGAGAAGAACACATGATCTGAGGTTTCGATCTCTTCCTTACAAAGAATGCAGGTGGCATCAGCATTGGAGTTTATCACTTTGCGTCTTTGAAGATTGTCGCATGTTGCCATCCTTCCCATCAATATTCTCCATGCTGTTGTTTTGGCCTTGAGCGGCACTTGTGCTTTCCAGACAGTTAAAAGTTCCACCTCTTGACCTCCGCAACTGTTAACACCGGCTGCCAAACTGAGCGCCTTGTACGCCGACTTGACCGTGAATTTTCCGTTCGGCTCCAAGCTCCATCTCCATCCGTCTGGTTTACCTGCCGAGACAACAACATTTAGTGAAACTCTGTTCACATTTCTCTCCTCCCAATTTAGATTTGAATTTTGTTATTATTTTGTTATACAAATTGAATGTTCCTTCTTTGTCCATTAATTTAGAAAATCTCTTTGTGAAATTTTAAAATTATGATTAGTTGACTCCATTGACTAAAATGTCTGGATCCGCTACTGATTAATTTCTATTATGAATTTTTTCACTTTAATATCAAAATGGCGATGATGGAAAGATTAGACATGCATGCAAACTTGCAGTATATCTGAATGAAAACAAATTGTTCATTGCTGCAACTTGCCTTAGGGCAAATTAAGCTATAGAGTAATATAAGTGTCTTTCTGAGGTGCCGCTTATAATGATATACCTAGGGCTGTCGATCGGTTCGGGTTCGATTAATCGTACTCGAATTTTCGGTTATTTGAACCCGAAATTGGCATATTTGACTAATTGTTCCTGAATCGTTTTAGGTGTTCAGTTACCCAATAATCGCTTCGGTTATTTGGGTATCCGAAATACCCATTTAAAAAATTAAACTTCACAATAATTAAAATTCAAAATTCAAAATTTTAAAAATTAAAAAATTTAAACTCAAAATTTAAAAATTAAAAGTTAGCATTTCTGATTCTCTGTATATGCACATTGCAAGTACAAGCACTAGTTGCAAGTACAAGCACTAGTTCATCGAGCATGAACAGTGAACAAGGGTAGGTGTTGCAATTAATCCATATTACTTTAGATGCAACAAATTTATCTTTCATAATCACTATTCACTAATCACTATAACTAAACTACAAGGCGTACTTTACAATAATAGAGTACCATTCGAAACAAAATAAAATTCATAACAAATTCGAAACAGAGTAAAATTCGAAAAAACTTATTGTGAGAGCCTACTGTAATTCTAACTCTGGAAGAGAGGGTGCATGAGTTGCCGGCGAACGGACGATGGTCTGAAAGGCGGCGGCTCGTAGGGGATCGACGAAGACTGGATTTTGGCGAGCAGACGCCGCAGGAGGTAGCGGCACCGGGGACTTGCGGCGGTGGACGGAGGGCGGTGGCGGACGACAGATGAGAGATAGAGAGGGTAGGGTTGGGCGGTGCAGTAGTTCAGCGGTTGGGGTATGGTTCGAAAATTGGCAAATTAGAAGTTAGGGCTTCATTATAATTTACAAATTCATAATTATATATATATATATATATATATATATATATATATATATATAGGGAGAGGTTCAAGAAAGAACCATAAATAAAAGAAGACCGGAGAACCATTTTCAGTCATTCGATCATCAAGATCTACGGTGGATGTATCATCTTGTTGGATGAATGCAGATCCTGGGTTCGAATCCTGAAGGGAGCATTTTTTTTAAATTTTTTTAGTGCATTAATTTTAACAGCGAATGCATTAATTTTTACAGTGGATGCATTAAATTTGATGGTTCTCCCGTTCTCACAAATAATGTAGTTCTCTCTAGAACCACACCCTATATATATATATATATATATATATATATATATATATATATATATATATATAGGGGCGCGCTCCAGTGAGACCCCCTATTTTTCGTGTAACATGAGTACAATGAATAAGACATATAATACTAATGAACAAAACGTATATCTAATGAACAAGATGCATATATTGATGAAAAATAAAATTTAAAAATTCGTAATGAATAAGACATATATACTGATGAACAAGGCCATATATACTGATGAACAATGCAGTATATACTGATGAATAACAAAATTTAAAATATTCTGCTCCCTCCAGGATTCGAACCCTGCGAAAAAAAATCATCCTCCAGATACAATATCAGCCATAGGATTGATAAAATAAACGAACCATATCATGCCCTAGATCTCATTAAAATTAGGGGGTCTCATTGGAGCGGCCCCCTATATATATATATAATTTATTAAATAATTTTCGGTTATTTCGGTTAACCTGAAACCGTTTCGGGTTAACCGATACCTGAAATTTTTCTAAAAATAATACTCGAAATTGAACCGATAACCAAAAAAATCGATTATTGGATACTCAAATTAAACTCGGGAATTTCGGTTCGATTAATGGGTTATCCAAAAACCTGAAAACCATTTAGACAGCCCAAGATATACCCATGCAAACAATTCCTAAACCTTTCAAATCTCAAGACACATCTTCTTCTTTAAAAAAAACAAATTTTATCACGGTGATATGGATGTGATGGATCTGGTGTTTTTAGAAAGAGACCTTGGGTGAACATCGTAGGATACTTATATAAATTATTCTCAATTTGCTAGGGCTCATAGTTCGTAGCATCATATCGACATTATACGATAACATCAAATATGAATATGACCCGTTAAAAATATATTCGTAATAAACATGAATATAAATACAAACACAAAGGTGACCCAATGTTTTTTGGATTAATAACAAGAAACAATCCGACGACACGAACACAGACATGAAACAAAATTACAATGTTGTACGAACTCGACATGTATCAGACACGAAAACAATTGGACACAACATGAACTTATCGTATATTGTTATTATATCGACACGATAAGGACATATAATGAACACAAAAAATATTGGATACTAATCTATTTGCATAAATTGTCTTGAACTTTTTGGACAACATGATGTTCTGTATATGTAGCAACAATGTGCCAAAACCAATTCACTAATTGCATTGCGATTAGTCAAATTGAATGCATTGCGGTGCATCTCTTCCTTCTTGCCAATTTTGTTGTCGAATAACTTAATCTTGCTATAGCTACAAATTGTACGTGTAAAATATAAAGAGGTGGTCTTGGGTACACCCGGGTGTACCGTACAACTGAGTTACATCTTCACTTAAACTTTGATCCGTACCCTAATTTGACCCCATATTCATATCCAAATCATATAAATAACACTATTTTAAGTACGGGTCAATCCGGTTGTACGGTACACCCGGGTGTACCCAAGATTTTGTGAAATATAAATTAGATTAATAAGACTCTTGCCAATGGTTATAAAGACTCTTACTCCTGTCACACCCCAATTCTTGAATGAATAAATATAATCGTGGTGCAACTAATTCATAGAAATAAACAAGGGAAAAACCTTGTTATAACCGAAATAGGATTTGAAATTCGGGCTATGCCCCTTTGGATCACAAGTTTTGTTTCATGCTTCTGACAACCGACATTCATTAGCATAAATTCAGTAGTGAAGAGTCTAAGCTCGGTCAAGTATATCGTTTGAAATTTTACATGAAGATCTTAAGTTGGGATAACAAAAGACGGATATGAGTGATTGCTACAACGGAAGTCTAAAATAGAAATTTGACCCTAGCCTCAGCTCCGTCCCGTCAGCACCAGCCAGCCAACCTGAAAACATTTGAAAGTAATTTTGGGCTAAGTACTAATGTACTTAGTGGGCATGCATTTTCTGAAACATTTCATATTTTCGTAAAGAGCAGTTTATCCAATTATACTTGACATGACTTAGAAGGTTTTAAATTGAAAGAACTTCTAAGCATGTTAAACATTTCTTTCATTTGTGCGCACATGTTACACTCCCTTTCTGTTACTCGCTGTGATCCCGGACCTCTAGCCACCGACGGATCCGTTTCTCCCATTTACTTGAACTGAGGGCGTAACCCAGACAAGTTTACTTTTGACCTCGGGACGCTACCCAGGCAGGCCCTTACATTACATGCTTCGGAACACATCCAGCAAGCACCCTTATAACGCCTCTTAGTTAGTGCCCGATGGAGATCAACCCACCGAGTCAGCTAACGAGTGTACACAATTCTCAAATAACGTGTTAGGCCATAAGAGAACCTCAATTGATTCGTTGTGGCGAGCCTTAAACAGAGCAGAGTGCACATAAACATTTTATTGGATAAACAGTTTGCATTTTATTAAATAAACAGTTTGCATTTCATTGAAACATTTAGAGCTTAATAACTCAATCATACTTTATATATTTGGAAAGTAAGCCCACCTGGATAGGCAAAGCCTGAAGATCATAATCACATAAACTCGTCTTGGGAAAGCGGCGCTAATCCCCTTGGTTCATAAAGCCTACAAGAAATTCTATTCTTAATAGGTCTCCTTGAATCTAATCTTAAGTCATGGTGTAGTGCTTAATATTCTATGATTCACTTAGCCGAGTTTTCAAAATTTAATGAATAAATAATTGAAAGCTAAAATTCTTGAGTTAAGGACACCAACAATATCCTTACTCGACTTTCTTTAATAATTGGAATTATAAATAAAACCAATTAAATCATAAATACTTTTATTGCAAAATAAAATGCAATTTCATGTCATGCTTAGCATATAATAAGTAATTACTTAAAATATGCACATAATAATAATTTAATATTATTATGAAAATTAAAATAATTAATCAAACTTAATAAGTCTAATTAATTAAAATAGTGCAGTCCATTTAAAAGAAGAAGCTGCACAACCCAAATGAATAAATTAAGGGCCCAAGGAATTAAATAAAAACAATCAGCCCAACTGATAAAATTTAAATAAAACTCGGCCCACCACTCGGCCCAACACTCAAAGCCCGACAGCCAAACCCTAGCCTAGCCCAACACAAAAGCCCAACCCCCAATTTCTATTTCTCCTTCCTTCATCAGTCACGCCTCCTCCCTTCTCCTTATCAGTCGGACGCACATAAGTCTCCCTCTCTCGACTGATCGTCCCTCCCTCTCAACTGCTCTTCCGTCTCTCCTCTCGAAATCTCACCGCCGTCGGAACTCGCCAGAGCAAGCGGCGACAGGCTCCAACTCCCTTCTCTCTTCTCTATTTTTTTCGGCGACTGCAGCGACAGCCACCGCCCCAGCCCCTGTTCCCGATGGCCGATGACCCCCAGGCCGCCGCCGCCCTCTCCTTCCCCGTTCTTCACCGTGGCTAGGCAGCAACGGCAGAGCCGCAGTTCCTGGCCTCCCTCTCTGACTCCCGCCGACGAGCAGCAGCCGGAGCCGCCCGCAGTCTCCTCCCTTCTCTCACTCCGTCCGTGGCCGGATGACAGCGGCAGGGCCGCCGCGCCCTGGCCTCCCTCTGTGAAAACTCAGCCCAGACCAGTCACCCATCCCCCTACTCTCTGTTCACTCCGGCCGACAGCAGTTGAAAAACCACCGCCGCCGACCGCATCTGCCTCCCTCCACTCTCGACTCAATTCAACAGTAACCACTCAAACACGACAAGCACAAACTAAGCTCAAGACTCCTTTTTTTTTTTTTTTTTTTTTTTTTTTTGGGCAGAATATGCTTAAAATCAAGGAACAAATTGATGCTTCAAGATTCAACCTTTTCTTTTATAAAACATGCTCTGCTGTATGTATATGAATATATGAATGTCTTGATACCAAAACTCATTTCATCACTTCTAATCATCAATCTAAACCATCACTTAACATCATAGCATGCTCAAGAACTCATATAATGACTCTAAAAAAAACCCTACGTTAATACCATGTCTGCCGCCGCCATGAATTTTCCGGCCACCAGCTCTACTCCGGTAAACACACAGCCCGCTGTTCCTAAAATCTCTTCCAACTTTGACAAGCCTTCAAGGGAGAAACCTGTTCATATACTTTCAAGATCTCCGTCGCCCACCCATAGCTCGACTATGGTTTTGACTGCTACCAATAACGTCAATGACGAGGCTCATGTTGTTGATGATCCAAAACCTTCCTACGCGGCAATCATGGGACAGAGAAAGAGCGAACCAGCGATCCCTGCGCATAACTTTTCGGCTCTAAAACCTGATACTCAGGGAGACCTCGCCTCCTTTTCCATCCCTTCGACGTTATATCAAAAACAGGTTTCAGAATTCTCACATGCCATCATTGGAAGAGTGCTGCTCAAGAAAGGGGAAAAACCTAAACCTAGTGAGGTTTTGAAACAGGAACTGCATACGACTTGGCAAATCCAGAACTCTTGGAGGCTCATTCCCATGGGCAAAGGGTTTTTCACCATGAAGTTTTCTTCGGCGGAGGACAAAGCTAGAGTTCAAAAATAGCTATTATGGGAGATTTCTTCAGGTTCGATTCGTATACGAGAATGGTCAAAAATTTTTGATCCCTACAGGGAAATCTCGTCTCTATGTCATATCTGGGTGAGAATCTACTACTTGCCAGTTGAGTGTTGGCATCCGGAAATTATTGCAGGCATTGCGAGGTATTTAGGTCTACCTATTAAGATCGATAGTGGATCTGCTAAAGGGGAATTTGGCCATTATGCTAGAGTTCTAGTGGAAGTTGATCTTGCTCTCCCCCTACATGAGACGCTGTTAGTTCATTGTGATGAAGGCTCGTTCTATGTTGAATTTAGTTATGAACAACTCCCGTTATTTTGCTCTAAATGTCGTATCACTGGACACTCGTTAGACAAATGCAAAAAGGCCGCTACCAATCAGGAAAAGGGTAAAGCTCCTTCTGAGGGAAGGATGGAAAACAAGAGTAAGGAAAATGAGGTTCGGACACAGCTTGTCCCTGATGTTGTTAAGCCACAATGGGTGGCAAAACATGATGATATTCTTACAGATAATCGTTTTCACAACCTGACTATGGAAGAAACTGATCAGAATGGTCACAATGACAATGTCTATGGCCCTGACTTATTAGCTTCAGCCTTGGTTAATCGGGATGATGAGGTGAATATTCTCGATGGAAAATTGGAAAAGCATCATGAAGAGAAAATGGGATCCGATCTCTCATCTTCGGAGGAGGAAGATGTGGAAAATATCTTTGATGAGAAAGAGGACAATAATATGAGATTGGACAACAATATTGCTGTATGTACTTCGGCGGGTAACAAGAAAGGACCTGAGGATGCTGAAGGTAGGAGCTCGTCCTCGAACGGGGATGAAACATCTCGGGAGATGACGGACAACACCTACCACAACCATGATGAAACAAAGAAGAAATGTGACACTGAGAGACAGCAGGATCATATCGAAAACTCGGGAGGAGATAACTTTTTACAAATAATTCACAACACTCCTTCTAGCAAGGAGGCGGAGCAACAAAAAAAGCGGGGTAGACCGCCAAAAAATGAGAAAAGAAAACCTTTGAATGATAGTGGTATAAAGGGGCGTCTCAGGAAAAATGATCAGAAGATAAGCTCTCAAACGATGGACTACATTAACCAGAAATTATCTTCGTCGATTGCGGCAGGTCATCAACCTCGAGACTATACTATCGTGAACACTGGGAATCAGAGTGTGCGCTCGATGCAGAATGTTTCAACGCAGAGTTGGGCTGATGAAGTGGAAGGCTTAGGCCGATCCACTCAATGATTTTTCTTTTTATGAATTTGTTGGTTTGGAACGTTCGGGGCCTCTCAGACGAATCTAAGCTTATGCTCAAAGAACATTGCCGTTCTTTCTCTACGATGATTGTGGGTTTGGTGGAACCTAAGAGGAGATTTCATAAGGTTGAAGATTCTTTCTGGCGTTCGTTAAACTTAGTTCTGTGTCACCAGAATATTAGAAATCAAAAGCGTTCGAATATTTGGTTTTTTGTTCACCCTGATGTTTCTACTAGTCTTGTTTTTTCTTCTGAGCAGATGGTGGTTGTGAATTGTCGTTGGACGCGTTACAGGTTTTCGGTGGCGATTGTCCACGGTTCTAATGATTATTTACAACGGCGTCAACTTTGGAATGACATTCTTCGCTTGAATACAGATCCTATTATCGTTGCTGGTGATTTTAATGCTGTTAAGGGCGCTCATGAGCGTAGCAGTGACTGTCGTCCGAACGCGGCTTCTTGTCAGGACTTTCGCGATTTTATCTCGAGTTCTAGATTGATTGAATCTCCTACGGTGGGTCTCAAGTTTACGTGGTCGGGTCGAAAATTCATGCCTTCTCATGTGGAATCTCTTCTGGATAGGGTGCTTTATTCTGACAACTTTGCTGCTTTCTGGAGCTCTTGTTTTACTCAAAACCTTCCTCGCATTACTTCAGACCATTCACCGATTGTCTTACGGTGCATTACTACTCAGCAAGGTGGCCCAAGATTCTTTAAATTCCAACATATGTGGACTATGCACAGCTCTTTCCAGGACTTGGTGAGTCAATCTTGGATGAAGGAGGTTCATACTCGATGTCCCATCTATCGGGTAATGGTTAAGCTTAAACGTTTGAGAGAGGAGCTAAAAACCTGGAATAAAACGGTTTTTGGTAACGTTCATAGCTTGGTCTCGGACGCACAACAGGAGCTGCTGGAAATTCAGAATCAGATTGCTACTTCTGGTTATACTTCGCCGCTTTTTGATCAAGAAGTTACGCTGCAGGCTAAAGTTGGTTCGGCGCTGGCCAGAAAAAATGCCTTGCTTCAACAAAAATGCAGAGTCGCCTGGCTCAACGACGGGGATCGTAATTCTGCTTTCTTCCATGCTATGTTAAAGTATAAGAAGAAACCACATATCATCTCTCACTTGTCTATTCAGGGTGACCCGGAATATGACCAGAATCGTATCAGTCAACATATTGTTGAGTACTTTTCCATGCTGTTTGAAGATGAGTCGCACGATCAACTGGATATTGGTTTGCTCGAGGCGGTCCTGGATCCTGTCATCACCAATGACCAGAATCAGATGCTGATACGTATTCCCACTGAAGAAGAGATCACGGCGGCGGTGTTTGGTCTGGATTCGAATAGCTCTTCAGGGCCCGATGGTTTTCCTGGAAAATTTTTTCAGAACTGTTGGGCGATTATCAAAGGAGATATCTGGGAGGCTGTGAGTACTTTTTTCAGGAAATCTTATTTGCCGACAGGTTGCAACTCTAGCACTATGGTTTTGCTGCCAAAAAAGGATGTTGTGAGCACTGTGGCAGATCTTCGGCCTATTGTTCTCTCCAACTTCTTCTTCAAAATTATCTCTAAGATCTTGGCTAGTCGGTTAGGGGAGGTTTCCTCTGCTTCGGTCAGCCGTAATCAATTTGGTTTTATCAGTGGTAGATCCATCCACGACTGTATCACGTTAGGTTCGGAAGGTGTTAACTGCATGAAGAGAACTAGTGGTGGTGTGAACATGGCTTGTAAAATCGACATCAAAAAGGCGTTTGACACTTTGAGATGGGATTTCTTGCTTTCGGTGCTTAAGGTGAGCGGGTATGATGGCATTTTTATTCGCTGGATTGAGATCATTTTGCATTCTGCTCGCCTTTCTATACTTTATAATGGCCGCCTACATGGGTATTTTTCCTGCTCTCGTGGTGTTAGGCAGGGAGATCCCTTATCTCCTATTCTTTTTGGGATCGCCGAGGATTTCCTCAGTGTGCTTTTCAAAAATTGTGTCACCTCTGGTCATCTCTCCCCTATGGTCATGAGCAGGGAAAATCCTTTTCCGACTCATTTGTTCTACGCAGATGATATTTTAGTGTTTTGCAAGGCGTCGGTTCGTAATGCTGAGACGATCAAACACTTGTTGGAGTTTTACGGTTCTTTATCTGGCCAGATATGTAACTCTCAGAAATCCTATCTTTATTTTTCGAACAGGGTTACCACTCCTCTTCGTCGTGCTATTGGGCATATTATACACTTCCCGATTGGCAGCTTCCCTTTTGTTTATCTTGGTGTGCCGCTGTTCGTGGGAAAGGTTAGAGCCTCCTATTTGAGAAGCATCCATGATCGCATTATTAATAAATTCTCGAATTGGAGGGGTCGGCACCTCTCCATGGCTGGTAGGATTTGTCTTATTAAATCTGTGATTCAGAGTTCTCTTACACACTCAATGATGGTTTACAGATGGCCTAAATCTTTAATCAAGGAGTTGGATAGTTGTTGTCGCAACTTTATCTGGACTGGAGACACTAAAAAAGCGCCTTCGTGACCGGTGGCTTGGGCTAGAGTTTGCGCTATTAAAGAGGAAGGCGGTTTGGGTATCCGTTCTTTCTCTTTGATGAATAAATGCTTCCTCATGAAACGAGCTTGGAATATTATTGGGGGTCAGGATTTTGGGATGGAAATCATGAGAAGGCGCTATCTCACGAAGTTTGGGCAGGTGAAGCTGCTTACTGCGCCTTCCTCGGTTTGGATTGGTTTGCGTCAGGAGATTTCCCCGTTGATTAATGATTCTTATTGTTGTCTCGGGAACGGGGCTGATACCAACTTCTGGACTGATGATTGGATTGGTTATCAGATCGCTCGGAAGTGTGGAGTGCCACATTATGCTATGGAGTTTTTGAATTACTCTGTGGCGGATTATTTTTATGATGGTATTTGGCATTTCATTAGCAGTTTTGTGGAGAATTTTCCGAACGTGGTTTGTGATATTTTGTTGATTCCCATTGGTGATGATGATGATATTAGGCTGTGGAAGCCGTCCCTCCATGGGAAAGTCACTGCTGCTTTGGCTTTTGCTCATCATTGTCATCGTTTTCCTAAGGTGAGATGGGGTTCTTGGCTTTGGGAAAACTTTATTCCTACCCGGTGCTCGTTGGTTGTTTGGCGTATTTTACATAATAGACTCCCAACTGTTGATAGACTTATTAAACAGGGCATGATCACGCCGAATGCCTGTCCTTTTTGTCTCTCTGATGAGGAGACTATCTCTCATATTTTCTGGACTTGTGCTCGTGTTCGACCAATCTGGCAGGAATTGCTTCAATGGTTTAATATGTCTCATATGTTGCATGATCCAGATATTGGTAGTGTCCTGGTGGACGCCTGGCAGAGTGATTTCAGTTCGCAAGTGGAAGCTTATTGGAAGGCTGGGGTCATGAATCTCATTTGGTTTATTTGGAGACAAAGAAATCTTTGTATCTTTGAAGATGACAGTTGGGATTACAGGCAAGCCATCAAGTTCATTAGAGTGTCTTTCCTTGAGATTGAGCAGAACTTCACTAAGATTGGGCATATAAAGAACACCTGGGCTGATCTTCGTATTTTGAGAAACATTGGCATCACGGGGCGGGCGGCACCTCCGCCGAATTTTATCAACGTTTACTGGTGGCCGCCGTCTGGAGATTGGATTAAGGTTAATACCGATGGTTCGGCTCTTGGAACTCCGGGGAAGATTGCTGCGGGTGGTGTGTTCCGGGATAAATTTAGTTTGGTTCGTGGTTGCTTTCACATTAATGGTGGGATTGGTTATGCTTTTGAAGCAGAGCTTCTTGCCGTCATTACCGCTCTTCGTCTTGCTCATGATCGTAATTGGCACTATCTGTGGATTGAATCGGATTCCACTTATATCGTTCAGCTTTTTCACTCGCGCTCGTTATCTGTTCCTTGGAGGTTTTTAGCGGCTTGGAAGAAGGTGCTCTCTACGCTGAGTGTTTTTCATCTCCATATTACGCATATTTACAGAGAAGGGAACAAGGTCGCTGATATCCTTGCTGCGCCTAATATGGAGGAAGGCTGGTGGTCGACAGAAATTGATGCCATCAAACTTGCGGTTCGTCAGGACATGACGAATCATAGTTTTCTTCGTATGATTAGATAATGGTGCAGTTGATAGTTTGGTCTTTATTCATCTCGGTGTGGTTGGTTAATTTCAGATGCTTTTGGGATTTTGGTTTCTCACTTTGTAGTTTCTTCGAACAGTTGGAGGGCCTTTCTTTTCTGGTTGGTGGTGGTGTGCTTCGCCGTTTTTTTGCGGGTCTTTGGAGTTATAAGGTTGTTTTGGGTTGTCAGGGTAGTCACGATTGTGGTTCTACCAGCGACGGCGACACTCCGGCTGCGATGAATCACTTTCGCGTCTTCTTTTACTTTTGGTGTTTGTTTGGTCTTTTAATCGAACAGTTGGTGGGGGCTTCCTCTTTCTCCTCTTCGGTTGATGGTGGTTGTTACTACTACTGGATTTGGCTTAATGGTGTTTGGAAGCAGCTTAGAGATCGTGCTTCTCCCAGCGACGGCATCACTCCGGCTGAGAAAAGCTACTTGTTTCACATTTTTCTTGCCCCCAACAATTGGCACGACGTGTGCTTGTGTGGCCCTCTCAGCGACGGCAACATACCGGCTGAGAAGAGCTTCGCACACATGGGGCGTCAGTACAGGTGCAATTATGCCTCTCCCAGCGACGGTGTTACTCCGGCTGCGAGGAGGCATTCTAGCATCTTCCATTCTTTACGGCGTTGGGGCGAGGTTTTTATTGAACATTTGGTGGGGGCAACCCCTTTTGCTCCTTCGAAGGATGGCGTGTATTGCGTTTCCTGGTCCTGGTTCGGCAGCTCTTGGATGCATTCTACTGGTTGTGACTATCTCAGCGACGGCGTCATTCCGGCTGAGAGGGTCATTTTGTTTCCCAAGGGTAGGCACGACATGTGTGAGTGCGACATTCTCTGCGACGGCATCATACCGGCTGAGAAGGGTCTTTTCTTTGGTTCCAATCCTTATGTCACCTGGACTTTGTTTCTCTTTCTTGTTCTTTGGTTTTTATGTTGTTGCTTGTTTTTGTTTTGCATTGGAGAGCCGGGATTGTTTAGGAGCAATGGTCCGGCCGGAGCTTCTGAAATAATCCTAACTCAGCTCTCCATGCTTCTCTTCCTTTTTAGACGAGTACTCTTTTTCCTCTTCTTGAGGTTTTAACGAGGCTCGGCCCTTAGTCTGCTTTTCTGTGCTTTCAAGGGTTTAGGTTCCTTTTCTTTCTTTTTCTATAAAATTTTATTTTAATAATGAATATATGGATGTCATTCTAATTGAAATGCTTGAAATGTGTTGCTGGGTATATTACAAATGTATATGGCTTCGAACAAGTTTGCAACTTGAAAGCTCGATTTATGAGCAGAGGTAAAAAGAAGTTAAGTGGCTACCTTGTGAGAAATTTTCAATGGATGTTCTTGTTTGATTGTTGGCTCTGCACTTGGAGAGAGGAGAACGTTGGAACTGCTGAAGGTTTGCAAAGAGAGTTACAGATAATTTGCTTTAGGGTGCTTTGGTTTTGCAAAGAAGTGGGGATTGGACAACCTGACTTTTGGGGGCTGAAATTGGGAGCTACTGTAGGGTAGGGTGGCTGATGGACAACATAGGGTATGGGTGTTGATTTGTCACAGCCCACTATCCCAATGACGGGTTAACCGGGGTTATGACTTGGGGTGAACAATAAGAAACGGAAATTAAAGGGGATTTACTAAGTAATCAACATTAATAACAAACTAGTGGTATATATATATAACCACTTGGGTAATTCACAAATGAGTCTGCCATAACGACTAGACCCCAACTGAAAGTTAATTAAAATGAAGTAGTAATAAGTTCAAGTAGAAATGATAAATAAGTCAGAGTGTTTGCAGCGAAAAAACGTGTGAGTTATGCATATGGAGATGCATACTCAAGGTTTCATTACATAAACATCAAAAGGGAAATCCGCTCAACACCGATCCATTCCATCGCCTGCTCAACCTGCACATTTAGAAATACATGCAGGGCTGAGTATAAAAATACTCAGTGACATAAGCCGAAAATACAACATGCATACATATATAAATTGAACTGCCAACAGTAACACACAGGGTTTTTCTTGAATGACCTGCGCTTACTAAAACATTTCATTCATTTTCATAAAGGTGGATGCGCATCCCATTTTCAGTCTATATGATCCATATCTGTCCTTTCTGTCACGCGTCGGGAAGGAGGCCTCCTTACCACGGACGCCAAGACCGGTCGCAAGCGACTCGCGGTCTCCATGAGTGTACACGTTAATCCTAGCTAGCGACCTTTGTCTAGCATAGGATCCCAATTGGATTTCCTTTAAAGTTGGCGAACCAACACAGATAGGATACATATAAAAACATAAACATTTTTGGCAGTCAATCATTTCATAAACATTTCATTTCATTTCATGAACATTTCATTTTCATTTCATAAGAGTCATTTATCATTTGGGCATAATAATAAACTGAAATTAACAGTTAAAATCATCTCATGCATATATTCGTATAAGAGGCCTACGACACGCAGGGGATCTCTATATACGTATAGTAAAAGTAATGCCCACCTCAATTGTTCTTAAAGCTGGCGTGGAGTCGTTTCTTCTTCGGCTTCACTTTCTGTCGCCCGGACCTTCATTGATGAAGAGTCGATAAGTTCGTGAAGAAATTGTCATAAGACAAAGTCTAATTCTACGTGCCTAGGGTATCTTTTAATGTTTTAGGGTTCTAGAATCCATAATTCGTTACATTAAAGACAGTCAAAAATCAATCATACCTCGTCTAATCTCATTCAAACACATAGGCAACACAAACACATAAGGCACATAAGAATCACAATCAAACATCATCAAAACACGCTCTGTTTTTACACTGACTCAACTTCAAAATTTAATCTGTTCTGGCTCCGACATCTCCTGGACTCGAGACTCATACCGAAAGAAAGATCTTCGAGTCTAGTTTCATATAAAAAAAAAGTAGAGTCGAAAAATCCAAGTGGTTTGAGAGATATGACGTTTTTACCACGATCTACCATGTTCGGCAGTTTTGAACAATCGAAAACTTGGATTTTTGAAAAATAGTAAACGTTGTCAAACTGGGCTCAACTTTGGTGGATATCTAGCTAACACAATAAGGTTAATACCATAAAAATTTGGAAAGCTAGATCACACAGGAAGCTACTGAAATGAATGACTCTTTCCTCTGTTCTCTGAAATTCTCGGTAGTAATGTGCAGTTTAGGTTTTGCATTTTAAAGAAGTATCAAACGAAGTTGGAATGGCTTGAAATTTTACCAGGGTACTCAAGACTCATGTAGGGACTTGCTATACAATTTTCAAAGCTATTAGACATCGATAAACCGTCGATCACAGTAGGTCAGTAGGCCTACGAAATTCATATTTATAAGTCCTTAAAAAATAATTTATATAAATCAAGAAATAAGAGTTTAATCCCAAAAATATTCATTAAAAGTCCATCATAATTTAAATAAAAGAACGGACCTCATTTAAAATAAATAGTCCCAAACTCGTTACGCACATATACTAAATCTTTCATGAAACATCCTTTAAAATAAACTTTGATACATAGAAAATAATTCAACAACTTGAGCTCTTAAGAGGTTGTTTTGCAACAGACATCAAATCTGCCTCGGATCTCCAAATGAGGCTCCAAAAGACATTCTGGAAACTAGACATTTCAAGGATCATTCTCCAATTTGAATCGAATGAAAAAAAATTCAAACGAGCAAGATATGCCCTCTCAAGATGGGTATTTAACAAGCAAAAATCTGAAAATTTCAGATTTCCAGATTACAACCAAGTCAGTGGGCTTTCTTTAAAAAGTCATATCTCCCTTTACAAAACTCCACTGGGAACCCCAAGGGTCAATCTGGAAACTAGGGAGAGATCATAACACTCTCCAGTTGGATTTACTCCAAGAACATTCATGGTTTAGAAGATATGACTGTCTAAAGTTCAGTGCACAAAAAGAGTTCAAGTTTGGCAGATTCAGAACATAAATCGGAAAAACCACTTTAGGCTTCACCAAAAATTCTAAAACTGAACAAGTAAGTTCCCAACATGTCAGTGAATATTCAGTAGAAAGATAGGCTTGAGAATCAAAGATTTAAGTCGGCCTTTGCCACCTCAAAGTCGTAGGTTTGTAAAATCTACTGGATGGTACATGGAATAAGAACTAGATTTCAAGAATTTATACCGGTTGTTTCCCTTACTCAAAAATGGTGAGACTGATGTCAAAAGAACGATACGGGAGTCTAGAGTGACATATTCAAGTTTCAAAGGTTTTCACCGATTGAAACTTTACTTATGGCCTCCCAAAGATTGTTTACCAAAAATGTATTCCAGATGGGCAGTGATGTTTACAAATTCATAAATAAATCATAAGAGCTCCAAACCTTCTGAAATTTTACCAGAGTATAGAAAACATATGAAAGATGATACACAATTAATTTGGGAATTTTTGGGAATCATTTTGATGGCTGGAATCGTCTTGCAAAACACTGCCGAGCAGTGTGCTTATGGCAGATTCGCTGCCTTACCTCATGCACGGTTTTTCACCCAATAAACTCTACCAAAATAATCATCCAAAATCATAAAACATATCCTCACATAATATAGCACACAAATGTGTAAAAATCCATGGCCATAAAGCATTTTCAGTTGAGAAAAAGCAAAGAAAAACTCACCCTCGAAGCACAACCTTCACTCTATAGTTTTCCCACACTCTCCCTTGCTTTGCTACTTCTCTTGGGGCTTCAAAGGCTTCTATGGAGTGTGATAATGGTGGGAGAAAAGTTGTGAGAGTGGGAGAAAGAATGTAGTGGTGGGGGAAAAGGAGTAGTGTGGTGGAGAGGTAGGAGTAGTGGTAGGGAAAAAGATTAGTGGTAGGGAAAAGAAAATATTAGTGGTGGTAGGGAAAAAGATTAGTGGTAGGGAAAAGAAAATATTAGTGGAGGATAATGGGGTGTTACATTAAGTAAATATAAAAATGTGGTGTAGTAATAACCCATGTGTAAAAAAAAAATATATGTAAGACTAATCATCAATTGATAAAATGCTAGAGCATAAAACTCTTGTGATCAAAATTAGAATAAATAGCACTAACATTAGTGCACTCTCTCAATTTATAAATACATCATAGGAAAATAATTTGAGAAAAATATTGATGGAAAATTTTTATAACTCATCATTCCTAAATTTCTCGGTAAAAATAAATAAATACATAATTTTTTTTTTTGATTTGAAAACTCAAAATAAATCTTTGAGCTCCATCATTCTCTTAATGGACTCAAAATATATTTTGAGTGCATCATCCGTTGAAATAAAAATAAAAATAAATTATCACGTATGTAATCATCAAATTCACATAACTCCGTATTTTATTAATGGATGCTGAACCCTAATTACCATAAGAAATCCTTAAATCAATAATTAAAAGTCTATAATCCTTAATAAAAAGTCGGGGCATTACATACTATCCCCCTTAACATAAATTTCGTCCCGAAATTTGTACCTCAGAAAATAACTCTGAGTACTTCACTTTCCTGTTAGACGGTAGTCTATTATTGACCATGATATATTCATAGGTCCCTTACTATCGGTATTGACTTAGTCCTTAGTACCTGAACTTCCCGATCTAAGATAGATTTGGATCTTCCTTCGTAACTCAAATATTGACTAATAATAATGTTGTTCTTATGGATCATATGCTTTGAATCGTAAACATACTTCTCTATTTGCGACACATGGGATACATTACGCACATTCTCAAAGCTTAGCGCTAACGCCAACCAGTAAGTTATTGGGTCTATCCTTTCTACAATCTCGTATGAGCCTATAAAACGGGGTTTAGGTTTACCCTTTACACCGAATCTAACGATTCCTCTTGATGGAGAAACCTTCAGAAAATTTTTCTTTACATCCTCAAACTATAGGTCCTTTCGGCGCTTGTCAGCATATGACTTCTGTCTATCCTGGGCCTCCTTGATTCCTTTTTCTGATTTGACGGACGATCTCAATCATCTCGCCATTTCATCCCAACAAAGTGGTGATCTATATTTCATCAGGTATAACGCCTCATTTGCCAATCTATCGATAGTCGATTGATAACTGGTATTATATGTCTCACAATGAGTGGCAAAAACATGTTCTCAGCTTTCACCCCGGTTTAGCTCGGTCGTCCTCAACATACCTTATTAATAATTTCTATGTCGTTTAAGCGGAACTATAATGACTAATATCTCTAGAGCATTCTTAAGGCAACTTAAACAGTTTGTAAGGAGACCAACCATTTCGAGCATGTAGGCAGTCAGCCTAAAACGCCGTTATAAACTTTTATTCATTCATCGAAGGAATCTCGAGTCATGTGGGCATTGACTGCCCCCTTTCGTGACAACCTTTGCTTAAGTATGATGGATTCGAAAAAATCCATCTCGACAACGAAATTCATTGGTTCGTTAAGGGCTCAGTTTGTCCCAAACACGACATTAAGCTTGACTTTATGAGCTCGAAGACTCAAAGTAACAATGTGATATGTTGTAAAACCTTCACTTGCTAGCACGCAAGACATATTTCAACAAATGAGGTTACATCTCGTTTCATTCCTCCTAACTAGAATTTTTCTAGATCTTAATACATCTTAGTACTTCCTGGTGACAGTATATGGGTGCCATGGCTTTATCTTATTCTTAAGTTCATTGTCATGGACATGCATATCTTCTCTTCAAAGAAGATAGCATTATCTGATTCTTAAGTTCCTTATTCTTCCTCGTAGCTTCTCCATCTTTTCGTCCTTCCTTTTTGCTTCTACCACCATTTTTCTCATACTGGGTATTGTCGCAATAACACTCGCTATTGTATTAGGTGGTTTAATCACTTCTATCCTCATCTTGTCAAAGTTTTTAATGAGTTCATCTTCCCTCGTGAGAAAGTATCCTAACTTCGACGAGACTTTAGGACTCAATGCATCGGCTACTACATTGGCCTTGCCTGGGTGGTAGTTAATACCACAATCATAATCCTTTACTAGTTCGAGCCATATTCTTTGTCTCATGTTCAGATCCCTTTGCTTGAAAAAAAATATTTCAAACTTTTATGATCGGTGAATATCTCACACCTAACTCCGTATAGGTGATGTCTCCATATTTTCAGTGCATGCACCACTGCAGCTAATTTTAAATCATGGGTTGGATAATTCAGTTCATGTGGTCTAAGTTGTCGCGATGCATATACTATCACCTTTCCCTCTTGCATTAACACACAACCTAGTCCATTTTTCGACGCATCCGTGTAGATCACATATTCCCTGTCTGGTTTTGGAACTGCTAGCACTGGTGCAGTAGTTAACATGTCCTTGAGCTGCTGAAAACTTCTCTCGCACTCATCAGTCCAAGTATACTTGATTCCTTTCCCAAGTAACTGCGTCATTGGTCTTGCTATTTTTGAAAATCCTTCAATGAATCTTCGATAGTAGCCAGCTAATCCTAAGAAACTTCTTATCTCATTTGGAGTTGTTGGTGACCTCCATCCTTGTACTGCTTCAACCTTGATACCTTCTGACCTTAAGCCAAATCTCACATTTAGTGAATTTGATATAAAGACATTCACCCCTTAGTGTTTGCAACGCGATTCTCAATGTTTCTTATATTCTTCTTAATCTTAGAGTAGATAAGGATATCGTCTTTGAATACCAAGATGGACTTATCCAAGTAAGGATAGAATGCTTTGTTCATGAGGTCCATGAACACCACTGGCGCGTTTATTAATCCGAACGGCACAACTACGAATTCGTAGTGATCATATCTTATTCGGAAAGCCGTTTTGGGTATATCTTCATGTCTAACTTTTAACTGATGATACCCAAACTTCAAATCGATCTTAAAGATTACACTCACACCTTTGAGTTGGTCGAATAAATAATCCTCAAGGTGCCTTCCTTCTTCTTAACAAATAACACAGGCGCTTTCCATGGGATACACTAGGTTTGATAAAACCTAGGTCCAATAATTCCTGTAATTGGATCTTTAGCTCCTCCAATTCCCTTGGAGCCATCCTGTAAGGTGCCTTGGATACCGGTGCTGATCCTGGTTCTAAATCGATGGTAAATTCTACTTGTCTATCGAGTGGCAGCCCTGGTAAATTTTCTGAAAAATATCTCAGAATTCCCGTACAATCTCTACGTCTTCAATTATCCCTTTGGTCTCAACTCCTCCGATCAGGTATACCAGGAAAGCTTGGCAGTCTATCTTGTTCATCATCTTCCTCGCTTGTAAGGCTGAAATAATTGGTATCATGTTCCCCAGGTTTATCTCAAAGCATCCATCCCCGAAAAGTTAAAAGCAATCTTTCGCTCCTTGCATAAAACTGTGGCGTAGTTCTTAGCTAACCAGTCAATCCCTAGGATTACATCAATGTCCTATATTGTATAAACTGCAAGTTGTTCACTATGACCTTAAATGATCCTATGTTTACCTCTTGGTTTGAGTAAGCATGTGTTTCTATCGTCGCCCCTCCTATGGGTAAAGAATTTCTCATGTCCAGATTAGCCCTTTTCAGGTATGAGTTTTAGGGTATTTGCACATGCACTTGCAGAGAAAGAATGCGAGGCACCCGTATCGAACAGAAGTATAACAGGTGTGTTGAGTAGCGTGCCCATACTTATTAGGTTTCCTTGTTTGCTTCCTTATTTATTCTTGTGCGGGGCATAGGTTCTAACTTAAGGGGGTTGTGGTGGATAGAGTAGTTGTTGGCCTAGAATGACCCTAAATGGTTGTGCTTGACCCGGTTGATTCGATCTTCACATCCCTCCTTGTGGCCTCGCTTGGAAATCTTTAGCAAAATGGCCCTTCTGACCATATTTAAAACATGTATTACTATCATCCAAACATATATCATAATATGACTTGGAAAACTTCGGCCATGGAGGTACCCCAGGCTGGCCCTGATTATCCTTAGCAGGTCCTATGTTTGTTTGATGTCCTTGTCCTTGCCTTTGGGCACTATGTTTCCTACCGAGGCCTCTTGCCATTTCGACTATCATAGTAGTCTTGCCTTCGTCCTTGATCATTTGCTTCCTGAGTTGAGTTTGGGTCGGGCAAATCTCGGGCCTACTACCTCGGCGTCCAGAGCTTGGCTGAACAATTCAGAGTTCATAAACTCAGTATAATTGTCGAGTACCTTAGGCCGGAGTGAAACTTGTTTATCATCTTTTCTTCTATGTCCACCTACTGTGGGGCCTAACGGACATGCTGCAGAAAATATGGTCATACTTGGTCATATCCCATCTTGTTTTGCTTTGGATTAAACACTTCTTTTCCTTTCCTCTTATAACGGCTATTAGAAATATAATTGTCATATACCCCCGTCTGAAAATCTTCTAAGACAAGTCTGACAGCTCTTCTTGAGTCATCGCTTTTCTTTTGGCCTTCAACCAAAATCTGCAAATTCAGTCAATTGGAATGCAACACAGAAAGTCGTTCATGTACGCAAACACTATATTACGGTCTCAATTTGGATTCTGAATTTCTATCATAATGAGTGGTCGATAATATTCATAGGACAAAGACTAATCTCAACTAATTTAAACACAATGAGAGACAACTATACAAAGCTATAGTTTGGGTGGTATACTAGGTCAGTAGACTAATACTTCTTAGTCTAATCGATAAAGGGAATCTACTATGACAACTCACGAGTTGCAAGGCTCAAAATCAACACAACATCAAAGCAAGGTGTTGTAGAAATTGTTCAAGAGATTCAAAAGAATGACCAGAGGGTATGAAATGATTAACTACAAGGTCGAACAAAATGACCTCGAGTAAGAACCCGTCTGGCTTTTCAACCGAAAGTTGAAACATATAGGTTTTCAACCCAAAAGACGTCTACTGAGATTTGGATCATGTGGACTGGCCAGGTCCAACATCATCACTTCCCAGTCACACGGGAAACATTGTCCCGAACTTGAGAAGTCGTGGACATACTATACATAACGAAACTTGAGTTCGTAGTGGCAGCTTAAAGCTCAAACTTAAGGTTCTAGTCCTATTGAACTAGACTCTTATTCCCCAAGGTCTACATACAGACAGTCGAACCATATTTTCTTATATAACTTGTAGTCCCAAAGACATGGGCAACAGTCCAAAGGCGTGTATACTGAGCTATAACAATTCTTATGTCGTCGTCAAAAGCTATACTAAAATCCCGATATGCCCGGGTAGTCTCTGCTGGGTCAAACGCGGAGCTTTCCTAACTATCGGAATATGCCTGGACGTAACCCTCTTTAATAGATAAGGGAAAGTGTGAGTCTTCTTATACGTAAGTAGACGTAAAACTCTTAAATGTACAAGGTTATGAACATACTATGCATAACAAAACATAAGTTTCATTAAGACAACTAAACTTATTTTAAGGTCTTCTATTCTAGTGGACTCGGATCCCATTTCCCATGTATGTCACAAATATATATATAACCCGCAGACAATCAAATCACGCCCTTTTTATAATCTATCGTGTAACATAAGTCGATTCGATGTTCCATCGTGTGTAAACATTCGAACGTAGAGACTTATGCTTAAACCCTTGATGCAATGTTTGCCTTGAATTCATCTTGTATCATCATTCCATGCTTTTCCTTCAACGCGTACATGTCTTTTCATTCCTCTTTATAATTCAAAAGAACCATTGTTTTCTTGTGGAAGCTGAAATGCTCTAAGTTCTCTATCATTCTTCTAAATCATCACTTCAAGAATCTAGATTGTAGAGATATCCTACTAATCCAGCAGTCTATGTTCTTTTAGAATCGTGATCATGCAACTTATAACAATCTATGTTTTCTGGGGAAAGCATGTGTCAATTCTCTATCATTCTTCTTATTATATCATCATAACTGCAATGATATGCCATGAAAGGCAAAACATTCAACATTTCATCATAGCATGCTCTTTACATAAACATCTTCATGAAACAGTTTAGAACAATAACATCTTTAAAACGTTGTAACTGCAGTTACCTTTTTCCTTGATTGAGCACGATGCAATGGAGTGTTGAGCGGTGTCGTATTAACCCACGTATGTCTAGTGAATCAAACTAGACTTGGCTTTTTAGAATAAGGTTTCTAGTGCCAGAGCAAACGAACTGCTCTGATACCACTCTGTCACAGCCCACTATCCCAATGACGGGTTAACCGGGGTTATGACTTGGGGTGAACAATAAGAAACGGAAATTAAAGGGGATTTACTAAGTAATCAACATTAATAACAAACTAGTGGTATATATATATAACCACTTGGGTAATTCACAAATGAGTCTGCCATAACGACTAGACCCCAACTGAAAGTTAATTAAAATGAAGTAGTAATAAGTTCAAGTAGAAATGATAAATAAGTCAGAGTGTTTGCAGCGAAAAAACGTGTGAGTTATGCATATGGAGATGCATACTCAAGGTTTCATTACATAAACATCAAAAGGGAAATCCGCTCAACACCGATCCATTCCATCGCCTGCTCAACCTGCACATTTAGAAATACATGCAGGGCTGAGTATAAAAATACTCAGTGACATAAGCCGAAAATACAACATGCATACATATATAAATTGAACTGCCAACAGTAACACACAGGGTTTTTCTTGAATGACCTGCGCTTACTAAAACATTTCATTCATTTTCATAAAGGTGGATGCGCATCCCATTTTCAGTCTATATGATCCATATCTGTCCTTTCTGTCACGCGTCGGGAAGGAGGCCTCCTTACCACGGACGCCAAGACCGGTCGCAAGCGACTCGCGGTCTCCATGAGTGTACACGTTAATCCTAGCTAGCGACCTTTGTCTAGCATAGGATCCCAATTGGATTTCCTTTAAAGTTGGCGAACCAACACAGATAGGATACATATAAAAACATAAACATTTTTGGCAGTCAATCATTTCATAAACATTTCATTTCATTTCATGAACATTTCATTTTCATTTCATAAGAGTCATTTATCATTTGGGCATAATAATAAACTGAAATTAACAGTTAAAATCATCTCATGCATATATTCGTATAAGAGGCCTACGACACGCAGGGGATCTCTATATACGTATAGTAAAAGTAATGCCCACCTCAATTGTTCTTAAAGCTGGCGTGGAGTCGTTTCTTCTTCGGCTTCACTTTCTGTCGCCCGGACCTTCATTGATGAAGAGTCGATAAGTTCGTGAAGAAATTGTCATAAGACAAAGTCTAATTCTACGTGCCTAGGGTATCTTTTAATGTTTTAGGGTTCTAGAATCCATAATTCGTTACATTAAAGACAGTCAAAAATCAATCATACCTCGTCTAATCTCATTCAAACACATAGGCAACACAAACACATAAGGCACATAAGAATCACAATCAAACATCATCAAAACACGCTCTGTTTTTACACTGACTCAACTTCAAAATTTAATCTGTTCTGGCTCCGACATCTCCTGGACTCGAGACTCATACCGAAAGAAAGATCTTCGAGTCTAGTTTCATATAAAAAAAAAGTAGAGTCGAAAAATCCAAGTGGTTTGAGAGATATGACGTTTTTACCACGATCTACCATGTTCGGCAGTTTTGAACAATCGAAAACTTGGATTTTTGAAAAATAGTAAACGTTGTCAAACTGGGCTCAACTTTGGTGGATATCTAGCTAACACAATAAGGTTAATACCATAAAAATTTGGAAAGCTAGATCACACAGGAAGCTACTGAAATGAATGACTCTTTCCTCTGTTCTCTGAAATTCTCGGTAGTAATGTGCAGTTTAGGTTTTGCATTTTAAAGAAGTATCAAACGAAGTTGGAATGGCTTGAAATTTTACCAGGGTACTCAAGACTCATGTAGGGACTTGCTATACAATTTTCAAAGCTATTAGACATCGATAAACCGTCGATCACAGTAGGTCAGTAGGCCTACGAAATTCATATTTATAAGTCCTTAAAAAATAATTTATATAAATCAAGAAATAAGAGTTTAATCCCAAAAATATTCATTAAAAGTCCATCATAATTTAAATAAAAGAACGGACCTCATTTAAAATAAATAGTCCCAAACTCGTTACGCACATATACTAAATCTTTCATGAAACATCCTTTAAAATAAACTTTGATACATAGAAAATAATTCAACAACTTGAGCTCTTAAGAGGTTGTTTTGCAACAGACATCAAATCTGCCTCGGATCTCCAAATGAGGCTCCAAAAGACATTCTGGAAACTAGACATTTCAAGGATCATTCTCCAATTTGAATCGAATGAAAAAAAATTCAAACGAGCAAGATATGCCCTCTCAAGATGGGTATTTAACAAGCAAAAATCTGAAAATTTCAGATTTCCAGATTACAACCAAGTCAGTGGGCTTTCTTTAAAAAGTCATATCTCCCTTTACAAAACTCCACTGGGAACCCCAAGGGTCAATCTGGAAACTAGGGAGAGATCATAACACTCTCCAGTTGGATTTACTCCAAGAACATTCATGGTTTAGAAGATATGACTGTCTAAAGTTCAGTGCACAAAAAGAGTTCAAGTTTGGCAGATTCAGAACATAAATCGGAAAAACCACTTTAGGCTTCACCAAAAATTCTAAAACTGAACAAGTAAGTTCCCAACATGTCAGTGAATATTCAGTAGAAAGATAGGCTTGAGAATCAAAGATTTAAGTCGGCCTTTGCCACCTCAAAGTCGTAGGTTTGTAAAATCTACTGGATGGTACATGGAATAAGAACTAGATTTCAAGAATTTATACCGGTTGTTTCCCTTACTCAAAAATGGTGAGACTGATGTCAAAAGAACGATACGGGAGTCTAGAGTGACATATTCAAGTTTCAAAGGTTTTCACCGATTGAAACTTTACTTATGGCCTCCCAAAGATTGTTTACCAAAAATGTATTCCAGATGGGCAGTGATGTTTACAAATTCATAAATAAATCATAAGAGCTCCAAACCTTCTGAAATTTTACCAGAGTATAGAAAACATATGAAAGATGATACACAATTAATTTGGGAATTTTTGGGAATCATTTTGATGGCTGGAATCGTCTTGCAAAACACTGCCGAGCAGTGTGCTTATGGCAGATTCGCTGCCTTACCTCATGCACGGTTTTTCACCCAATAAACTCTACCAAAATAATCATCCAAAATCATAAAACATATCCTCACATAATATAGCACACAAATGTGTAAAAATCCATGGCCATAAAGCATTTTCAGTTGAGAAAAAGCAAAGAAAAACTCACCCTCGAAGCACAACCTTCACTCTATAGTTTTCCCACACTCTCCCTTGCTTTGCTACTTCTCTTGGGGCTTCAAAGGCTTCTATGGAGTGTGATAATGGTGGGAGAAAAGTTGTGAGAGTGGGAGAAAGAATGTAGTGGTGGGGGAAAAGGAGTAGTGTGGTGGAGAGGTAGGAGTAGTGGTAGGGAAAAAGATTAGTGGTAGGGAAAAGAAAATATTAGTGGTGGTAGGGAAAAAGATTAGTGGTAGGGAAAAGAAAATATTAGTGGAGGATAATGGGGTGTTACATTAAGTAAATATAAAAATGTGGTGTAGTAATAACCCATGTGTAAAAAAAAATATATGTAAGACTAATCATCAATTGATAAAATGCTAGAGCATAAAACTCTTGTGATCAAAATTAGAATAAATAGCACTAACATTAGTGCACTCTCTCAATTTATAAATACATCATAGGAAAATAATTTGAGAAAAATATTGATGGAAAATTTTTATAACTCATCATTCCTAAATTTCTCGGTAAAAATAAATAAATACATAATTTTTTTTTTTGATTTGAAAACTCAAAATAAATCTTTGAGCTCCATCATTCTCTTAATGGACTCAAAATATATTTTGAGTGCATCATCCGTTGAAATAAAAATAAAAATAAATTATCACGTATGTAATCATCAAATTCACATAACTCCGTATTTTATTAATGGATGCTGAACCCTAATTACCATAAGAAATCCTTAAATCAATAATTAAAAGTCTATAATCCTTAATAAAAAGTCGGGGCATTACATGATTGGACAAATAAAATCCCTCAGGATAAAATTGTCGAAACTGTAATAATTCCTCAGGGTTGGCTAACTAATAACTCGTGAAAAATGCTTGAATGCTAAATTAAATAAATATGCAATGCATAAAAATTTAATAACTAAATTTACAAAAAAATTTTGTAAATCATTTTTGTTGGAATTAAAATAAATTCTTTTCTTTATCCGGCGTGAATCATCTTAAATCTAAGTTCAAAATTATTCTAAACTTAGCTCGAGGAAACGGGGTATTACAACTCCACTCACAACACTACAAAAAAACACGTGAATAGCAACGGCGGCGGCGCCGCCGGCAATTACCGACGGCAGCAAAAACGACGACCCGCCTTTTTGCCTATTATCGGTGCATTACCGACGGCAAAACAGCTGCCGCTAATTAGCGGCGGTTGCACCATCGCTAATTTACATATATATTATTTTATATTTATTATTAATTAATTTAATAATATTTATTTATTACCGACTGCAATTGCCGTCGCTATTTACCGGCGGCATGTGGCTGCCGCTAATCACCACCGTCGGTAACATCCGGTGATAGCATCACCGCCGACCGGCCAAAATTACCGACGGCGGTGCCGCGCCGCTAATTACCGACAGCAAATGCTGTCGGTAATTTTTCTTTTCAGCCTTTTTCTTATTTATTTTTTTGTTCATTTTTTTTCATTTATCATCTAATAAGTTGGTCAAAGATAATAATACAAAAATATTAAAATTAAATATATATTGAAATACAATTGAAAATTTAAACATTGATTATTCACCTCAAAAGTTTCGTTTACTTCAATCAAATTCTCCAAATTCATGTTTCATAAATATCGGATAATGACCTCTTTTAGCAATATGTGTCACAACATCAATTTTCAACCAGACTATCAGAAAATATGAAACTTCATTAATAAAGATCGTCTAGCTAATAAAACAAGCCAAGAGTTTAAGTAGTTATCCAACATGGATTAATGTATCATCTGATTCATACGTCAATGTACACATCTTATTAAAATCTTATAATTATAACTTAAGAATGTTAATTTGATTAGCGATTTACTCATCACTCATCACTAATGTAAGATATTACTCGAAAAGAACTTCAAGGTTAAGCGCTCTTGACTTAGAGCACAACTAAGATGGGTGACCGACTGGGAAGTTCATCTAACTTATGTAATACTGTATAAATACGGAAATAAATTATGGACATACAATAAAATAAATAAATAAATAAAATAAAATAAAAAATATTACCGACGGTATTTTGCCGTCGGTAATACCTCGGCCAAGTCCAGCGAGTGCGCCACCGCCGTCCGGTCAACATTACCGATGGGCCGACGGCGGTGGCGCCGCAACTAATTAGCGATGGCTTTTGCCGTTGGGCGAAAATGCCGGCGGCTTTGCTGCTAGTTGCGGGCGGCGACCGATCGCCGTCGGTAATGGCGTTACTAAATCAACGACGGCGATTTGCCGCCGGTAACGCCGCCAGCAACTACTTTATCGGCCGTTGTGCCGTCAATACCGACAGCAAATCACCATCGGTAATCTCCATTTTTTTAGTGCAATACATTAAATTACTTTATTAAAATCCGTTCTATTAACAAATTGATATTTTTTATAAGGACGGAGATATTATATATATATATATATATATAAAAGACAGAAAGCAAAAACAACATATATAATCAATCAGTACCAAAATCAATCAAAGGCGTCTGTTTATAAGAAATCATATCCTTTCCCTTGCAATTATTAACCTGAAAATTGAGGCAGAATTGTATGTATTGTTGTGTGTCCGTCTGCGATGAATTTGGAAGAGAACTAGATAAAAGACGTGATGATGACTATATATGAGATGTGAATCATGTGATAATGTAGATTTGTCAAAATAATAAATAAACGGGGGTAGTTTTGTCAAAATAAAAAATAAAATTCATTCCTTATAATTAGGATTACATAGTACCAAAAGAGGAGGGAGAATCATTAATACCGTATATATGGGATTAGCGAATATGAGGGGAATGACCATTCCTCATTTTATTATTCCACCAACCGTACGTGGAATTAGGAATTAACATAGGAATGAGCATTCTATTCCCACCTCCTTACTACATACCAGTCGCCCCTAAATCTAGGCCAAAAAATGCTGACCTAATCTAAGTTATTTTCTTACATAGTGTAATATTTCCTAAATACAAAAATAATTACAAATCGCATGTAATAGCACATCTCTCCAAGTATAAAAAGGCAGCACTAGCTCCTCGTCTGCACGAAATTAAAAATCTTGAAAAACGAAATTAAAGGAAAACAAAAGTTGTATAGAATATGGCTTCACCGAAAGCCCATAATATTCTTCTCTCCCTCAACCTTGTCTACTTGGTCCTATCCGCCGCCGCCGCCACCACCACTAGAGGCAGCGGCTCGGCAATGGCCCCCGGGCCTGCGATGCCTCCCGGGCTCGCGATGCCCCCTGGCCTCACGATGCACCCCCGGCCGATGCGAAGGTGCCCGAGAGACGCCCTAAAGCTACGTGCATGTGCAAAAGTGATGGGGAATATGGTGGGAATGTGGAGTGGGAAACCTCCGACGAGGCAGTGCTGCAGCTTGCTTGCGGGGATGGTGGAGTTGGAGGCGGCGGCGTGCCTCTGCACCACCATTAGGGCTCATATGTTTGGCATGAAATTCAACATACCGCTGGCTTTCTCCCTGCTGCTCAATGTGTGTGGAACCACTCCTCCAACGGATTTCACTTGTTATTAATCGTCTTCCTCTTTCAACACTCAATAAAACTTGGATCTAATATCAAGTTTCATCGTCATTTCTTGAAAGAAAAAGAATTCCTTTATTTGATTTTATTTTGTTAATTATGGTATAATATACTATGTTACAAGGTTTGAATTTATATTATATTTTTTACTTTCAATAAATCTGATTACAAGGTTTAAATCGTAATAATTTATTGTTCTGTATTTCTGGAGATCAATGTATGAGAATTTCGATCGTTCTAACTTCTAAGTATTGGTTCCAAGCCGGCCGTATATATGTGTATTTCTCTTGAACAGGCGATGAAGAAAATTCTGTTAAATTATCATGTTATTGATCGATATCGAATTGTATGCCTACTCAGCGTAATTATGATGTGGATTATTTACTATAAATACATATGATAAGTAAAACATAAATGGTCAGCTTGGTGTATTTATTCTATATATGATAATTTTTTTTTTCTCTTTTGCATAATTAAATTTCATATTGCTTCGAAAGGGTCCAAAAGACCAAGTTTGTAGAGATCCTAACAAAAAGTTAGGAGCGCAAAGCAACACGCATAAAAACATGTACATAAATATATCAAAATAATTGCACTTAAAGCAAGTCTAAAAACATCAGTTTGTCCGTACACTTAGATATTAATAGGTTAATTGCATCATAAATTATCACAAGTCTTCAGTTCAACGATATTATCACACTCAAAGCACGCAAAATATCATGTTTTATACATTTATTTTGATTATAATATCTTATAATTAAACTGTTTTTGAGATCATTAATTTTGTAAATACATAAAAATCAAAGCTCGATTCATTCATTTTCTCATTAAATTCAAATAATTAATAAAATTAATGATCTCAATTACAATTTAATTATAAGGTACTTGAACTAAATAAATATATAAAATAAAAAAGATAACACTATCATGGGTTAGACGTGAGTGATGCTCACATAAAATATATATGCAATATAGCATTTCTCAATAATTAACCTTTATAAGTTATTATTGAGATTGCAAATGAATTCTCATGTCTAGAATGGGGCTATTCAAATACTTCTCATCATGTCCACTTTGATAGCCTGCATTGCCTTTTAACACATATTAATAAAATATAACTAATGTTTTTAAATAAAATGTAATTTAATTATATGCATTAACTTTATTTATTGTTTATCTTCACAAACATGATCGTCAAATAAACATCATCACCAAAAAAAAAGAAAAATTAAGGAATTATTGAAGTGGGACGACGAGAATATTAAATATCGTTAATTAACTCCTAAGCAAGACTACAATTCTACAATTAAGAAAAAATCTCACGTTCTGTTCTGTATCGCTCTACCATGCATACTTTTTATTTACAGTTCGTACGAAGAGCCGCATACAGAATAAATGGTGTTTACATGTATGTCGATGACGTGCAAATGAAATTCTCTGTACCAAAATATAGTGTGTACCACTCTTCATTTCTTTATATTTTTAAATTATTTTTTATTCAATTTTAATTTATTATGCTTTTATATAATATAAAGATAATTAACAAGGGTTCACTCATCCATTTAGGGTTTATAATTATTTTTTTATATTTATTTGAATTAATAATAGATTATTTGGGTTCATTAATTCAAAGTTAGGGTATATAATTTTTTAAATTTTAATTTTTCAATGATAAATACTAATTAGAGTTTATAATATAATAATAATTTTTATTTTTATAAAAAATAATTTATAAAACAAAGAAATGAAGAGTGGTACACGTGGTACACACAATATTCTGGGACAGAGAATCCCATCTTCGATAACGTGATACAAATTCATAACAATTCCTAAACCTTTCAAATATCAAGACACATCTTCTTCTTAAAAAAAACAAATTTTACCACGGTAATATGGATGTGATGGATCTGGTGTTTTTAGAAGGAGACCTTGGGTGAACATCGTAGGATACTTATATAAATTATTCTCAATTTGCTAGGGCTCATAGTTCGTAGCATCATATCGACATTATACGATAACATCAAATATGAATATGACCCGTTAAAAATATATTCGTAATAAACATGAATATAAATACAAACACAAAGGTGACCCAATGGTTTTTGGATTAATAACAAGAAACAATCCGACGACACGAACACAGACATGAAACAAAATTACAATGTTGTACGAACTCGACATGTATTAGACACGACATGAAATTATCGTATATTCTTATTATATAGACACGATAAGGACATATAATGAACACAAAAAATATTGGATACTAATCTATTTGCATAAATTGTCTTGAACTTTTTGGACAACATGATGTTCTGTATATGTAGCAATAATGTGCCAAAACCAATTCACTCATTGCATTGTGATTAGTCAAATTGAATGCATTGCGGTGCATATCTTCCTTCTTGCCAATTTTGTTGTCGAATAACTTAATCTTGCTATAGCTACAAATTGTACGTGTAAAATATAAATTAGATTAATAAGACTCTTGCCAATGGTTATAAAGACTCTTACTCCACTCACAACACTACAAAAAAACACGTGAATAGCAACGGTGGCGGCGCCGCCGGCAATTACCGACGGCACGGCGGCGGCAAAAACGACGACACGCCTTTTTGCCTATTATCGGCGCATTACTGACGGTAAAATAGCTGCCGCTAATTAGCGGCGGTTGCGCCATCGCTAATTTACATATATATTATTTTATATTTATTATTAATTAATTTAATAATATTTATTTATTACCGACGGCAATTGCCGTCGCTATTTACCGGCGGCATGTGGCCGCCGCTAATCACCACCGTCGGTAACATCCGGCGATAGCATCACCGCCGTCCGGCCAAAATTACCGACGGCGGTGCCGCGCCGCTAATTACCGACAGCATTTGCTGTCGGTAATTTTTTTTTTCAGCCTTTTTCTTATTTATTTTTTTGTTCATTTTTTTTTCATTTATCATCTAATAAGTTGGTCAAAGATAATATTACAAAAATATTAAAATTGAATATATATTGAAATACAATTGAAAATTTAAACATTGATTATTCACCTCAAAAGTTTCGTTTACTTCAATCAAATTCTCCAAATTCATGTTTCATAAATGTCGGATAATGACCTCTTTTAGCAATATGTGTCACAACATCAATTTTCAACCAGACTATCAGAAAATATGAAACTTCATTAATAAAGATCGTCTAGCTAATAAAACAAGCCAAGAGTTTAAGTAGTTATCCAACATGGATTAATGTATCATCTGATTCATACGTCAATGTACACATCTTATTAAAATCTTATAATTATAACTTAAGAATGTTAATTTGATTAGCGATTTACTCATCACTCATCACTAATGTAAGATATTACTTAAAAATTCAAGATTCTTAGTAAGAATCTTATAATTATAACTTAAGAATGTTAATTTGATTAGTGATTCACTCATCAATCATCACTAATCTAATATTATTACTAAGAATTCAAGATTCTTATAATTATAACTTAAGAATGTTAATTTGATTAGTGATTTAATCATCACTCATCACTAATGTAATATATTACTTACGAATTCAAGATTCTTAGTAAGAATCTCATAATTATAACTTAAGAATGTTAATTTGATTAGTGATTCACTCATCAATCATCATTAATCTAATATTATTACTAAGAATTCAAGATTCTTATAAAGTAAGAAACTTATAATTATAACTTAAGAAATGTTAATTTGATTAGTGATTTACTCATCACTTTATATATACTAATGTAAGATATTACTTAAGAATTCAAGATTCCAAGAATCTTATAATTATAACTTAAGAATGTTAATTTGGTTAGTGATTCACTCATCGATCATCACTAATCTAATATTATTACTAAGAATTGAAGATTCTTATTAAGAATCTTATAATTATAACTTAAGAATGTTAATTTGATTAGTGATTCACTCATCACTCATCACTAATCTAAGATTATTACTAAGAATTCAAGATTCTTAGTAAGAATTATAATTATAACTTAAGAATGTTAATTTGATTAGTGATTCACTCATCACTCGTTACTAATCTAAGACTAAGAATTCAAGATTCTGAGTAAGAATCTTATAATTATAACTTAAGAATGTTAATTTGATTAGTGATTCACTCATCACTCATCTAAGATTATTAGTAAGAATTCAAGATTCTTAGTAAGAATCTACTAAGGATCTTATAATTATAACTTAGGAATGTTAATTTGATTAGTGATTCACTAACCAATCTAAGATAATATTCCTAGTAAGAATTCAAGATTCTTACTAGATTGATAAAATACTTATGGTGTATAAACTAGATTGATAAAATAAATATATATATATATATATATATATATATATATATTAATAAATTAATAAATAAATATTTTTTCGACAAAAAAATAAGGACGGAAACGAGCCCAATCAGTAATTAACAACATTTTTTGGATATCATCTCGACATATTCTAAGATTATGAATATATATGATATTGTATATTGAAGTAGACTTTAAATGAATTAATAGGTACTAGATATATATCAATAATACGAGTGTTCTGTACTGGTGACCATTCGAAAAGAACTTCAAGGTTAAGCGCTCTTGACTTAGAGCACAACTAAGATGGGTGACCGACTGGGAAGTTCATCTAACTTATGTAATACTGTATAAATATGGAAATAAATTGTGGACATACAATAAAATAAATAAATAAATAAAATAAAATAAAATAAAATAAAAAATATTACCAACGGTATTTTGCCGTCGGTAATACCTCGGCCAAGTCCAACGAGTGTGCCACCGCCGTCCGGTCAACATTACCGATGGGCCGACGGCGGTGGCGCCGCAACTAATTAGCGACGGCTTTTGACGTTGGGCGAAAATGCCGGCGGCTTTGCTGCTAGTTGCCGGCGGCGACCGATCGCCGTCGGTAATGGCGTTACTAAATCAACGACGGCGATTTGCCGCCGGTAACACCGCCAGCAACTACTTTATCGGCCGTTGTGCCGTCAATACCGACAGCAAATCACCATCGGTAATCTCCGTTTTTTTAGTGCAATACATTAAATTACTTTATTAAAATCCGTTCTATTAAAAAATTGATATTTTTTATAAGGACTGTCACAGCCCGCCCTAACTAGGGATAGTTAGGCCGAGTGATCCACGACTAGGGATGGGGTTAAAGAAGAAGGGGAAGAAAAGGGGCGTCATTTATAGCCGTAAAACTTACTCATCTTAATAAAACTCGTCATTTTTATTCATTAATACTCAATTGAAAACAGTCTATGAAAGACAGCATAAAACTTAATTAATATCATTAATCAAGTTATACATCATATGAAATCATTCTCTTAAGACTCAAAGTATGACATAACATACTATAACATCAACAACATCTTGCAGCGGAAAGTAGCTAGACATATGTATGAAGACATATTCTAGACAGGTTAACTATTTATTAACAACCCTGGAGACTCCGCTCATTGCAGCACCATCATCACATCAGCTCAACCTGCACATTTAGAAAACATATGCAGGGCTGAGTACAAAAGTACTCAGTGGGCACGTATGCCTAAGTATAAAAATACATGCTTCAAAACTGTAAATTGTCATGCCATCATAAACAGTACAGCAAGGGAGTTTTAGCTAAAAGGCCCAAGCTTACTAAATTCATTTGTGATTCTTAAAGTTCGACTGATCAGTCTAAGTTCTCTTGTAATCTATCATATCTGGAACTGTGTGCCGGAGAGGTGGCCACCTCTCACGGTCACTTGACCGGCCAACCCGCTAGATGACTCACGGTCACTGGTGTACACTAGCCCTGGCAGGATAGCTATCAACTGCTCAGGACCCGAATTCGATTGCATCATTGGCAAAGCCAAAGCAGATAGATATCATACTAAAATTTAAACATTTTATGGCAAGACAATACTTGAAATAACTTTAACTCAAAGATTTTATCATGAAATAACTTGCTTGAACGTAACATTTAAACTCATTTGATATATATGAAAGTAATGCCCACCTCGTTGTGTCTCTGTATCAATGAGTAACGTCACTCTCTCCCTCAAGTCGTTACTTCCCAAAAAGACCTTCATCGTTATGAAGAATCAGTGAGAAGTTATTAAAGAAAACTCGATTAATAATCTAATCTCTTTTATGAAACATTAGTATCTCTAATGTTCATCTCTCTTGGTTGTTAATCAATATAACAATTATTATCTCTCGTCATTACTCATTAATTATAACATCCTTATGTTATAATTAGCAGTGCTTCAATTAAAAGAAATATTTAACTCATCGAAAAGTCCACTTTCTTAGCAGATCAATTCGCTCACATCTCATCTAATAAACCAATTAGAAAGTTAATCTTTCCATTAGGCATGTATTTGAATCACGGGTCAACAAGAATTGACTATGCTCAAATCCTAATTTCACTTAGAAATTATAATGATTATTTGATGATATATCAAAGTATTCATTAAAAATTTCGGCATGACCTATTCATATATAATGTCAGTCACGAGATTTCAACACGTGAACTCGTCTCTCGACTCAAAACTTAACATCTTGACATCTTTTCAACGCAAACCAAACAATTCAAAATCATCAAAACTCTTTATCAGTAAACTATCATTTATACTCGAAACCAATTGTTCGAGTGTCAGATACCAACACGTATGTGCGTAAATCAAAACTCTCACAACTTACACCATTTAGTCATATCGTATCATCCATCAAAACAAATATAATCAAGTTGTTATCTAGAAAGTTTTGCTGTTTTTGTGTCATCTTTAAAAATTCATAACAACCAACTCAATCATCATAAACTCTCATACCAACTGATCTCAAAAACTTCATGAAGTGTAGTTCACTCTAAAAATGGTAGTTAACCAAAAAGGTTAAAGGTTTTTGGAGATATTGCTCTTTTAGTGCAGGCTGTCAAAGATTGACAGTTTCTGCCAATTTTGTTTAGGCCATTAGAAACCAAGGCAAACCTTAATAAAATTTCATCAAATTTAATCAGCCAAAACTAAAGGTATCCTTTAAGATTTGGTTAAAATTTTACAAGAGAAAACGTTCATATGATCTGCCAAATAAACAATGAAACTCATACACTTTTACAGTTGGAAAAATATGACAGCAGAACAGGGCATTTTTGAAATAATAAACTGCTCTGTTTCAGAGGTCATAAAAATCGAAATCTTATGTTTTTAGAAAGATATTGAAGTCTAATTTCGTTTAAAAAAAAACGGTGATGCAAAATCCTTCATGGATTAATAGATATAAACGTTTTTGTGAAGTCTACCAACAGTTGACAGATTCTGTCAAGGATTTTTCAAAATATCTTTAAAATAGCAAACATCATCCAAAAGACATGAAATTTTGCAGCGACGAAATACACATATCATAGATAAACATACTAAAATTTCAGAGCCATCAAGCAATGAAAACTCATCGAAACATAAGCTTGAACTGCTGTAAAATTTTGACAGAATTCCAGTTTTAATTTCGTTCAACAATTATCATCCATTCAACAATTATCATCCATAAATTGTAAATCAATTTGCATGCTTCCAGTATATAAACACTCATAAACCCAGTCAATTCCATCAAACAAAATCGAAAGACAAGCTAATATGTGAAAAACGGGGCTGCCCTCATGGGTTTCATAGCTACGGTTTGTTCCGTTCTTACTCCCTTCATTAAACATGCTCAACATCTACCCAAGAACAACATACTAAAATTTCACGACGATCCGACGTCGTTTCAAAATAAAGTCGAGAATCGACATTTTTTTCGACGTCGACGAAAATCGAAAAGAAAACCATCAAAACGTAGGTAGAGATCTTACCTACTTAGATACGTGATCGAAAAGATGATCGGCGCTCGTCTCGGTTGACGTGTGTATTTTAGCTACCTAGTTTAGTGTGCGTTTTGCCGTGGTTTCATGTGATATTACATGTTTTGTTATATTTTGGCGCAGGAATGAGAAGAATTGGAGATGGAGCTGCTAATTGGAAGAAAGTGGAGAAAGACGAGTTTGTGATGGGATTTGACGTGAAGATGGAAGAAGTAGAGATTGGGCTTTTAATTTAATTGTTATATTTTTATAAAGCTCAAAACTCTTAGTTTTATTTTGTTTTGGATTTTAATTAAGTTTAGGGCCGAAGCCCATGTATTAAGGTTATGCGGCCTTGAAGGAATTAATTTCCTTAATTAAGTCAAGCGCCGCATATAGGACTCTGATGAGATTAGGACTCTTATATTTTTTATTTTGCATTAGACCTAGCCGCATGCATGAGAGGATAATAGTTAGGTTTTATATTTTTTCTACACATTCACTTTTATTCTGGTAGCCGCAATATTGGAATTAGCTTTAAGAGTTGACTTTTGCTTTTGATTCATGCAACTTTTCTGATTCATGCAACTTTCGATTCCCATGTTCTTTTAATCCCTTGCTTTCAAGTTCAATTTAGTTTAATTCTTGCATCTGTTTCGAGAATAGCGGCTGGAATTCGAAGAAGGAAGCAGCCGAGTATTGGATTAATTCAAGTTTGATTTAATTCTTGCAATTTATTTCTCAGCTTTATTCGCATAGTTCATTATGTTTAGTTTTATTTATTTGATTGTTTTTATTTTAAGCATGAGTAGCTAATTCTTTTAATTCGGCGAGAATAATGAAACTCTAATTTAATGACCTGTGAGACCTAATTGGTTTAAAATTGATTCCTATTGATTCCGATTAATTCCTAGGTTCCAAGATAATTCTGATTTTATTTAAGCCTGATCAACTTAGATTAAATTGGATTACAGTCAATTAGTTCCTGCCAATCCGTAATTGTTGGAATTGGACTAATTAGTGATACAACTACCGTGTTCGTAGGGGGAATTAATTGGTATATTAATTATTACTAGCGTATCTAGGATAATTGATATAAATTGGGTTCCTTCATCTTAATGCTATTAGAATATTAAATCTAGGTCTGGCGTCTCCAGCTAGGTTATATTTTAATAAGGGAAATAAGCAGGTCTGGCGTCTCCAGCTGTTTATCGACACCGTAAGTAGGAATTGGGGTACGTCCGTTGCGTTTCACGGTATCCTATAACTGGTTGGTTGATAGGGATTGATTAATTATTGCGTCGAGGATCAGAGTTGAATTAGAGTGGATTTATTTGAGCCGAATTACCTTTTTTAATTGATTTAATTCAAGAGTCTTTTATTTGATTTAATTTGCTTTTCTTAGTTAATTAATATTTTCTCCAAAGTTAAGGCGTAGTGGCATCACCAAAATTTAATAGATTTAGGGAATTGAATGGTTTTATCTGCTCTCTGTGGGATCGACCCTGCTTATCACAATACTAATTTATTTTGATAATTCTGCAGGAATTATTTGGTGGTATACGACGTCCACCAAATTGGCGCCGTTGCCGGGGAGCGGTGTTAATTAATTCTTTTCCCTTTGTCTATTTTTCTTTTTTTTATTTTCTTTGTTTATGAGTAGATCGTCCAAGCCAAACCTCCTCTTTGATAGTGAAATTGAGAAGACCGCGAAGAAGCTAAGGAAGGAGGCGAAGGCGAGGAAGCTACTGGATCTGCTGGATTCGCAGGCTGACCTTCCCGTTCGACCGGAGCAGTTTGTCGAGGAAAAACCCGGTTCTGTCGCTGCTGAAGAGGTTCCGTTTGCCCAAACAGACCACGACTCAGAGACAGAATCAGACTTTGAAGAAGAAACCGACTCAATTTCGGTTGCAAGTACTGAGAGTGACATGGCTGACGATCCGAAACTGTGCGATCTCTCCAGCCACGAAGCTGATGACCCTCCAACTCCGATCCGGATGCCGGCGGCTGCTACTGCTATCGAAATTAAGCTTGGGTTGCTTAATGTTCTTCCTAAGTACTACGGGAAAAAAGGAGAAGATCCATATAATTTCCTAAGCGAATTTATCAAGATCTGCAAGGTACAGAAGCGCCCTACTGGAGTAACGGAGGAACACTTCAGATTAGCTGCTTGTCCCTTCACCATGACAGTAGAGGCGAACTCTTGGTTCGCGAGTCTCCCACCTCATTCTATCACTACATGGGCGGAGATGAAAAAGCTATTCCTGGAGCACTTTTTCCCTCCCACCAAGACGAATGCGCTAAAGAAGGAGATCAGTGGTGCAAAGCAGGAGTATGATGAATCGTTAAGCGCCTACTGGACCAGATTTAGAAGATTGGTGGATAGTTGCCCAAACCACAAGTTTTCTGAGGGTGACTTGTTGCAGTATTTCTACCAAGGGATGACCGTTGACACTAAGAATTTGGTGAACTCAGCAAGTGGAGGGGGATTTTCCCAAAACACGGTGAGTGAAGCCAAAAGATTAATTCAACACTTGGTGGAAGCTACGAGGGAATATGATGAGCCACGCATTCAAATGCTCAAGAAAGCTGCGCAAGCAAGCTCCTCAAATTTGGATGACAAGTTAGAAGAGAGATTGGGAAGGATGGAGAGAATGCTAAGCACTGTGGTGGAGAAAGTAGCGAGCGCTGGACAACCGACGGAAAAACCATGTGGAGCGTGTGGAAACTTTGGCCATACGAGCTTGCAGTGCACATGGGGTGAGGAAGAGTATCAAGCCCATGCCAATTCTTCCCATAATTTTTACAGCTGTGACGCGCCACTGCCCCATTTTCCCAAACGGGACCAGTACGCGAACAATCACAATGCTCCATGGAGAAACCATCCCAATTTCCGATGGAGAGATCCCGAGCCGAAGCAACCACCAGCGATGCAGCAGCCACAGCAGCAAAACTACCGTCCTCCACATCAAAGGACGGGGTATCAAGCTCCACAAGCTCAGCAACATCCTCCCGAGAAGCAAGGCAAGTCGCTTGAGGAGATGATGGCGGATTTGATCGGCAACCAGCAATTTCTGCAAAATAATGTGCAACAGCTTCAACAATCCCAAGCCGAGCAAAAGGTGCAGATTGAGGGGCTAGCCCGTCAAATGTCTCCGCTTGCGACATCCGTGAACCAACTCAAGGGCTATCAAGGTAAATTACCATCACAAGTCCAATTGAATCCAATGGAGAACGTTAGCATGATTACTTTGAGGAGTGGAAATGAGTTGAGTGAGCCCACAACCCAGAATTCAAAGGGGTGTCCGAGCAAGGATTCTGGAGTCGAATTCAGCTTGGAAAAATTCGAAAATTCTGGAGCCAAGGTGGATTCTGCAATCCAGAATGCAGAACAGTCCGGTTTGGCCAAACAGAACAGTGAGCCGACAGTTGAGCAGAAAGTAAAGGGAGCAGCAATTGAATCCAACGAAGAGGAGCAGACCAAGATCTCTAAACCGTTGAGCTTACATGATCCCAAGGTTGCAACATCATTCCCTTTTCCAGGAAGATTGGCGAGGAAGAAGCCGGAAGAGGAACTCATCGATTTTGTGAAGATCTTCGGCAAACTTGAAGTGAATCTTCCATTCTTGCAAGCACTGAAAATTCCTCCCTTTGGGAAATTTGTGAAGGACTTCATAGCTGGAAAGTCCAAGGCAACTGGAAAGATTGTGATGGGCGAGAACGTTTCAGCTGCACTCAAGAAGGAGTTACCAGCCAAGTGCAAAGATCCTGGTATGTTTTCTCTTCCCATTTACATTGGTGATACTAGGATCGAGCATGCTATGTGTGACTTAGGAGCGTCTATCAATGTTATGCCTCTCACTGTTTATAATAGATTGTCGGGTGTAGAATTGGTAGACACTAGAGTGGTCATTCAGTTAGCTGATGGGTCATATGTTCATCCTGAGGGTCTTCTAGAGAATGTTCTTGTAAAGGTGCATGATTTTGTTTATCCTGCTGACTTTTATGTGGTGAAGATGAGTGGTATGCAATCAAGAAAGTCAGCTGGTGTTCTGTTAGGCCGTCCTTTCTTAAGGACCACTAGGGCACTCATTGATGTTTATAGTGGTACTATTTGTTTGGATTATCATGGAGAGAAGTTCACTTTCAATATTGATGATACCATGAAAAATCCTCTTGTTGTTAAAACTGTTTGTGCCACTAACATTACTGACCCTTCTGTTCAAGAGCATCTTGAGACTAAATCTGTGCAGGACAAGTTGGAACCGACCTTGATCAAAAGAGCAACTGGTCTTGATGCTCGTGGGATGAACAATGAAGAAGTCAAAGAATCTACCAAGTCTCTTCATGCTCACTCGAAATTGGCAGATTCTGGAAATCGTTCTGTTTGCCCAAACAGGACAAAATTCTTCATGATGACCCGAAATTCACAGGTTCTGGACATACGGTTCGTTTGCCCAGACGGAAGCCACGTTATAGAACTCTGCATTTTAATGTGGAACCACCCGACTTAAAAGATAAGTGTGAGGAGGAGCTCCGTTTGGAAGCCTATAATACCAACATGGGGTATGTAGATCTAATAGCGATAGCTTATCACAAGCATCGATTCTGGAGAACATTTGAAGTCGGTGAAAAGGTTCGATTCATGCTTGGAAGGCAATGGATAGGTCCTTTTGAGATACAGTCTGTTTGGCCAGACGAACCAGTGGAGATTAAGAGTTTGGCTACGGCAAAGACGTTTGTAGTCAACTATCACAAGTTGGAGCCATATTGCGATACATCTCATATGACAACAGTGGAAGAAATCCCATTGTCACCTCAGACGAGATTCTGATTGCATCAAAAGTCGAGCCGACGACGTTAAATAATGGCGCTTATCGGGAGGCAACCCGATTTTCTTTCCCTTTGTTTCTCCCGTTTTGTTTTTTTTTTTTTTTTTCTTTATTTTCGTTTCGTTCAGTTTTAATTCCCTTTCTTTAGATTAAATTTTTGTTTCAGTTGATTAAAAAAAAAAAAAAAAAAAACGGGAACGTGGATGCACTACAGGAAAGCCTCACGAATTTGAACGCCACGATCAGACAGGAGCTGCGGCGGCAGCGCGCACGGTGATTCCCTTCCTTTTTCTTGCTTTGTTTTGCTTGTTCTTGCGTTGTTTTTGCTGTTTTGTGTTTCGTTGTGGGTCCTTGTTGTCCCTTTCTTATACTTTATTTTATTTGCTTGAGGGCAAGCAAAATTTAAGTGTGAGGGGGGCGTCTTTGAGTTTGTGTTTCGTTGAGTCAGTTTATGTTCAGTCTTGTGAAGTCTTCTAGCCAAAGTAATTGATAAGTGCAGTTGTGGAGCATGCTGTTAGATTGAAAATGTGTGATAATTTGATCTTTCCCGACTTAAGAATTAAGAGCTTGTGATTGACAATGTGTGTTTTGATTACATGATGTCTGGAATGACAAAATAAGGTTGATGAGTGAATCTAAACTACACATAAGTGAGGTATTGAGCTTAAATAGAGTAGAGCACTCTCTACTAATTTTTGTTTTGAGAGATTTGATGATCCATGAAGTCGTGATATCAAGTGTGTCATATGTGGTAAATGATAAGAGGCACTAGGGTAGCCAATTGGCCTGCTTTTGAATTCCTAACCGTACACTAACCCCTAGTGAGCCATGTTTGAGCCTTGCCGTGATTGTTCATATTAGTCACTATATATATAGCCAAGGCCTGTTTTTGTGAACCTTCTCTTTGGTCCCATTGTGCATGTTAGAATTGTTTGACATCTTAAGTTTTTTTTTTTTGAGGGATGTGCATAAGGATACTTGTTTGCCCAAACAGAACCGAGCCGAATTTGCATTCTAATCTAGGACGGATGGTCTGTTTGGCCGAACAGAGGAGGATTTTGACAGTTGGGCATATTGTTTTTGATGTAATCTTTGCATGATTGTATTGTTTTAATGAAGTGGTGCAGAAAGAGAAAAAGAAACAAAAAAAGAAAGAGAAAAAAAAAGAGAAAAAGAAAAAGAAAAAAAGAAAAAGAAAGAGAAGAAATAGAGGTTGCACCAAGGTTGAATTAGTATACATGCATTGAGTTGTTTGATGATTGTCGCCCATGGTTGAGTTGGAGGTCATTCTTCATATGTTTAGATTTCTTTGGGTGTGATTTGATTCGAGCATGCACGATATTTGATCTTCAATGTTTGAGCTTAGGACCCCTAGGATCTTGCCTACATCATTGATAGTCCTTAGCCCCATTACAACCAAAGAAGAAAGACCTTTTTGAGCCATAATGTGACTGCGAAATATCATGACTAATTGGAGTTTCTTCTTGTGTGAGAATTACCTTATCTTATGGAGAGATTGAATGAGCGTGAGAGTGAACTCATTGTTGCCTAATTTGGACTAGATTGATGATGAAAACACACTCTGGAGGTTCATGTTCTTAGTTCGAGAGTTGGGAAGTGATGGTGAATGGCACGATTCGATTTGATAGACTGTTGCATTTCTGATGCTTTGATGTTGCTTGGCTAGTCGTTTGGTTTGTTCGTGTCTTGTCTCGTTTTCCTTTCTACTTTCCTGTTCTTTGCGTGTGTTGTTGTGTCTGTTTTCAGTTCGTTCGTTTCTAGAGTCTTCGTGTCAAGGAAGGGAGTTGCTTCTAGGGGCTGAATTTCACCATTGATTCTTCTCTTACTTCATACTTGAGGACAAGTATGATCTAAGTGTGAGGGGATTTGACGTGTGTATTTTAGCTACCTAGTTTAGTGTGCGTTTTGCCGTGGTTTCATGTGATATTACATGTTTTGTTATATTTTGGCGCAGGAATGAGAAGAATTGGAGATGGAGCTGCTAATTGGAAGAAAGTGGAGAAAGACGAGTTTGTGATGGGATTTGACGTGAAGATGGAAGAAGTAGAGATTGGGCTTTTAATTTAATTGTTATATTTTTATAAAGCTCAAAACTCTTAGTTTTATTTTGTTTTGGATTTTAATTAAGTTTAGGGCCGAAGCCCATGTATTAAGGTTATGCGGCCTTGAAGGAATTAATTTCCTTAATTAAGTTAAGCGCCGCATATAGGACTCTGATGAGATTAGGACTCTTATATTTTTTATTTTGCATTAGACCTAGCCGCATGCATGAGAGGATAATAGTTAGGTTTTATATTTTTTCTACACATTCACTTTTATTCTGGTAGCCGCAATATTGGAATTAGCTTTAAGAGTTGACTTTTGCTTTTGATTCATGCAACTTTTCTGATTCATGCAACTTTCGATTCCCATGTTCTTTTAATCCCTTGCTTTCAAGTTCAATTTAGTTTAATTCTTGCATCTGTTTCGAGAATAGCGGCTGGAATTCGAAGAAGGAAGCAGCCGAGTATTGGATTAATTCAAGTTTGATTTAATTCTTGCAATTTATTTCTCAGCTTTATTCGCATAGTTCATTATGTTTAGTTTTATTTATTTGATTGTTTTTATTTTAAGCATGAGTAGCTAATTCTTTTAATTCGGCGAGAATAATGAAACTCTAATTTAATGACCTGTGAGACCTAATTGGTTTAAAATTGATTCCTATTGATTCCGATTAATTCCTAGGTTCCAAGATAATTCTGATTTTATTTAAGCCTGATCAACTTAGATTAAATTGGATTACAGTCAATTAGTTCCTGCCAATCCGTAATTGTTGGAATTGGACTAATTAGTGATACAACTACCGTGTTCGTAGGGGGAATTAATTGGTATATTAATTATTACTAGCGTATCTAGGATAATTGATATAAATTGGGTTCCTTCATCTTAATGCTATTAGAATATTAAATCTAGGTCTGGCGTCTCCAGCTAGGTTATATTTTAATAAGGGAAATAAGCAGGTCTGGCGTCTCCAGCTGTTTATCGACACCGTAAGTAGGAATTGGGGTACGTCCGTTGCGTTTCACGGTATCCTATAACTGGTAGGTTGATAGGGATTGATTAATTATTGCGTCGAGGATCAGAGTTGAATTAGAGTGGATTTATTTGAGCCGAATTACCTTTTTTAATTGATTTAATTCAAGAGTCTTTTATTTGATTTAATTTGCTTTTCTTAGTTAATTAATATTTTCTCCAAAGTTAAGGCGTGGTGGCATCACCAAAATTTAATAGATTTAGGGAATTGAATGGTTTTATCTGCTCTCTGTGGGATCGACCCTGCTTATCACAATACTAATTTATTTTGATAATTCTGCAGGAATTATTTGGTGGTATACGACGTCCACCAAATTGGCGCCGTTGCCGGGGAGCGGTGTTAATTAATTCTTTTCCCTTTGTCTATTTTTCTTTTTTTTATTTTCTTTGTTTATGAGTAGATCGTCCAAGCCAAACCCCCTCTTTGATAGTGAAATTGAGAAGACCGCGAAGAAGCTAAGGAAGGAGGCGAAGGCGAGGAAGCTACTGGATCTGCTGGATTCGCAGGCTGACCTTCCCGTTCGACCGGAGCAGTTTGTCGAGGAAAAACCCGGTTCTGTCGCTGCTGAAGAGGTTCCGTTTGCCCAAACAGACCACGACTCAGAGACAGAATCAGACTTTGAAGAAGAAACCGACTCAATTTCGGTTGCAAGTACTGAGAGTGACATGGCTGACGATCCGAAACTGTGCGATCTCTCCAGCCACGAAGCTGATGACCCTCCAACTCCGATCCGGATGCCGGCGGCTGCTACTGCTATCGAAATTAAGCTTGGGTTGCTTAATGTTCTTCCTAAGTACTACGGGAAAAAAGGAGAAGATCCATATAATTTCCTAAGCGAATTTATCAAGATCTGCAAGGTACAGAAGCGCCCTACTGGAGTAACGGAGGAACACTTCAGATTAGCTGCTTGTCCCTTCACCATGACAGTAGAGGCGAACTCTTGGTTCGCGAGTCTCCCACCTCATTCTATCACTACATGGGCGGAGATGAAAAAGCTATTCCTGGAGCACTTTTTCCCTCCCACCAAGACGAACGCGCTAAAGAAGGAGATCAGTGGTGCAAAGCAGGAGTATGATGAATCGTTAAGCGCCTACTGGACCAGATTTAGAAGATTGGTGGATAGTTGCCCAAACCACAAGTTTTCTGAGGGTGACTTGTTGCAGTATTTCTACCAAGGGATGACCGTTGACACTAAGAATTTGGTGAACTCAGCAAGTGGAGGGGGATTTTCCCAAAACACGGTGAGTGAAGCCAAAAGATTAATTCAACACTTGGTGGAAGCTACGAGGGAATATGATGAGCCACGCATTCAAATGCTCAAGAAAGCTGCGCAAGCAAGCTCCTCAAATTTGGATGACAAGTTAGAAGAGAGATTGGGAAGGATGGAGAGAATGCTAAGCACTGTGGTGGAGAAAGTAGCGAGCGCTGGACAACCGACGGAAAAACCATGTGGAGCGTGTGGAAACTTTGGCCATACGAGCTTGCAGTGCACATGGGGTGAGGAAGAGTATCAAGCCCATGCCAATTCTTCCCATAATTTTTACAGCTGTGACGCGCCACTGCCCCATTTTCCCAAACGGGACCAGTACGCGAACAATCACAATGCTCCATGGAGAAACCATCCCAATTTCCGATGGAGAGATCCCGAGCCGAAGCAACCACCAGCGATGCAGCAGCCACAGCAGCAAAACTACCGTCCTCCACATCAAAGGACGGGGTATCAAGCTCCACAAGCTCAGCAACATCCTCCCGAGAAGCAAGGCAAGTCGCTTGAGGAGATGATGGCGGATTTGATCGGCAACCAGCAATTTCTGCAAAATAATGTGCAACAGCTTCAACAATCCCAAGCCGAGCAAAAGGTGCAGATTGAGGGGCTAGCCCGTCAAATGTCTCCGCTTGCGACATCCGTGAACCAACTCAAGGGCTATCAAGGTAAATTACCATCACAAGTCCAATTGAATCCAATGGAGAACGTTAGCATGATTACTTTGAGGAGTGGAAATGAGTTGAGTGAGCCCACAACCCAGAATTCAAAGGGGTGTCCGAGCAAGGATTCTGGAGTCGAATTCAGCTTGGAAAAATTCGAAAATTCTGGAGCCAAGGTGGATTCTGCAATCCAGAATGCAGAACAGTCCGGTTTGGCCAAACAGAACAGTGAGCCGACAGTTGAGCAGAAAGTAAAGGGAGCAGCAATTGAATCCAACGAAGAGGAGCAGACCAAGATCTCTAAACCGTTGAGCTTACATGATCCCAAGGTTGCAACATCATTCCCTTTTCCAGGAAGATTGGCGAGGAAGAAGCCGGAAGAGGAACTCATCGATTTTGTGAAGATCTTCGGCAAACTTGAAGTGAATCTTCCATTCTTGCAAGCACTGAAAATTCCTCCCTTTGGGAAATTTGTGAAGGACTTCATAGCTGGAAAGTCCAAGGCAACTGGAAAGATTGTGATGGGCGAGAACGTTTCAGCTGCACTCAAGAAGGAGTTACCAGCCAAGTGCAAAGATCCTGGTATGTTTTCTCTTCCCATTTACATTGGTGATACTAGGATCGAGCATGCTATGTGTGACTTAGGAGCGTCTATCAATGTTATGCCTCTCACTGTTTATAATAGATTGTCGGGTGTAGAATTGGTAGACACTAGAGTGGTCATTCAGTTAGCTGATGGGTCATATGTTCATCCTGAGGGTCTTCTAGAGAATGTTCTTGTAAAGGTGCATGATTTTGTTTATCCTGCTGACTTTTATGTGGTGAAGATGAGTGGTATGCAATCAAGAAAGTCAGCTGGTGTTCTGTTAGGCCGTCCTTTCTTAAGGACCACTAGGGCACTCATTGATGTTTATAGTGGTACTATTTGTTTGGATTATCATGGAGAGAAGTTCACTTTCAATATTGATGATACCATGAAAAATCCTCTTGTTGTTAAAACTGTTTGTGCCACTAACATTACTGACCCTTCTGTTCAAGAGCATCTTGAGACTAAATCTGTGCAGGACAAGTTGGAACCGACCTTGATCAAAAGAGCAACTGGTCTTGATGCTCGTGGGATGAACAATGAAGAAGTCAAAGAATCTACCAAGTCTCTTCATGCTCACTCGAAATTGGCAGATTCTGGAAATACGTTCTGTTTGCCCAAACAGGACAAAATTCTTCATGATGACCCGAAATTCACAGGTTCTGGACATACGGTTCGTTTGCCCAGACGGAAGCCACGTTATAGAACTCTGCATTTTAATGTGGAACCACCCGACTTAAAAGATAAGTGTGAGGAGGAGCTCCGTTTGGAAGCCTATAATACCAACATGGGGTATGTAGATCTAATAGCGATAGCTTATCACAAGCATCGATTCTGGAGAACATTTGAAGTCGGTGAAAAGGTTCGATTCATGCTTGGAAGGCAATGGATAGGTCCTTTTGAGATACAGTCTGTTTGGCCAGACGAACCAGTGGAGATTAAGAGTTTGGCTACGGCAAAGACGTTTGTAGTCAACTATCACAAGTTGGAGCCATATTGGGATACATCTGATATGACAACAGTGGAAGAAATCCCATTGTCACCTCAGACGAGATTCTGATTGCATCAAAAGTCGAGCCGACGACGTTAAATAATGGCGCTTATCGGGAGGCAACCCGATTTTCTTTCCCTTTGTTTCTCCCGTTTTGTTTTTTTTTTTTCTTTATTTTCGTTTCGTTCAGTTTTAATTCCCTTTCTTTAGATTAAATTTTTGTTTCAGTTGATTAAAAAAAAAAAAAACGGGAACGTGGATGCACTACAGGAAAGCCTCACGAATTTGAACGCCACGATCAGACAGGAGCTGCGGCGGCAGCGCGCACGGTGATTCCCTTCCTTTTTCTTGCTTTGTTTTGCTTGTTCTTGCGTTGTTTTTGCTGTTTTGTGTTTCGTTGTGGGTCCTTGTTGTCCCTTTCTTATACTTTATTTTATTTGCTTGAGGGCAAGCAAAATTTAAGTGTGAGGGGGGCGTCTTTGAGTTTTTGTTTCGTTGAGTCAGTTTATGTTCAGTCTTGTGAAGTCTTCTAGCCAAAGTAATTGATAAGTGCAGTTGTGGAGCATGCTGTTAGATTGAAAATGTGTGATAATTTGATCTTTCCCGACTTAAGAATTAAGAGCTTGTGATTGACAATGTGTGTTTTGATTACATGATGTCTGGAATGACAAAATAAGGTTGATGAGTGAATCTAAACTACACATAAGTGAGGTATTGAGCTTAAATAGAGTAGAGCACTCTCTACTAATTTTTGTTTTGAGAGATTTGATGATCCATGAAGTCGTGATATCAAGTGTGTCATATGTGGTAAATGATAAGAGGCACTAGGGTAGCCAATTGGCCTGCTTTTGAATTCCTAACCGTACACTAACCCCTAGTGAGCCATGTTTGAGCCTTGCCGTGATTGTTCATATTAGTCACTATATATATAGCCAAGGCCTGTTTTTGTGAACCTTCTCTTTGGTCCCATTGTGCATGTTAGAATTGAATGACATCTTAAGTTTTTTTTTTTTTGAGGGATGTGCATAAGGATACTTGTTTGCCCAAACAGAACCGAGCCGAATTTGCATTCTAATCTAGGACGGATGGTCTGTTTGGCCGAACAGAGGAGGATTTTGACAGTTGGGCATATTGTTTTTGATGTAATCTTTGCATGATTGTATTGTTTTAATGAAGTGGTGCAGAAGAGAAAAAGAAACAAAAAAGAAAGAGAAAAAAAAAGAGAAAAAGAAAAAGAAAAAAAGAAAAAGAAAGAGAAGAAATAGAGGTTGCACCAAGGTTGAATTAGTATACATGCATTGAGTTGTTTGATGATTGTCGCCCATGGTTGAGTTGGAGGTCATTCTTCATATGTTTAGATTTCTTTGGGTGTGATTTGATTCGAGCATGCACGATATTTGATCTTCAATGTTTGAGCTTAGGACCCCTAGGATCTTGCCTACATCATTGATAGTCCTTAGCCCCATTACAACCAAAGAAGAAAGACCTTTTTGAGCCATAATGTGACTGCGAAATATCATGACTAATTGGAGTTTCTTCTTGTGTGAGAATTACCTTATCTTATGGAGAGATTGAATGAGCGTGAGAGTGAACTCATTGTTGCCTAATTTGGACTAGATTGATGATGAAAACACACTCTGGAGGTTCATGTTCTTAGTTCGAGAGTTGGGAAGTGATGGTGAATGGCACGATTCGATTTGATAGACTGTTGCATTTCTGATGCTTTGATGTTGCTTGGCTAGTCGTTTGGTTTGTTCGTGTCTTGTCTCGTTTTCCTTTCTACTTTCCTGTTCTTTGCGTGTGTTGTTGTGTCTGTTTTCAGTTCGTTCGTTTCTAGAGTCTTCGTGTCAAGGAAGGGAGTTGCTTCTAGGGGCTGAATTTCACCATTGATTCTTCTCTTACTTCATACTTGAGGACAAGTATGATCTAAGTGTGAGGGGATTTGACGTGTGTATTTTAGCTACCTAGTTTAGTGTGCGTTTTGCCGTGGTTTCATGTGATATTACATGTTTTGTTATATTTTGGCGCAGGAATGAGAAGAATTGGAGATGGAGCTGCTAATTGGAAGAAAGTGGAGAAAGACGAGTTTGTGATGGGATTTGACGTGAAGATGGAAGAAGTAGAGATTGGGCTTTTAATTTAATTGTTATATTTTTATAAAGCTCAAAACTCTTAGTTTTATTTTGTTTTGGATTTTAATTAAGTTTAGGGCCGAAGCCCATGTATTAAGGTTATGCGGCCTTGAAGGAATTAATTTCCTTAATTAAGTTAAGCGCCGCATATAGGACTCTGATGAGATTAGGACTCTTATATTTTTTATTTTGCATTAGACCTAGCCGCATGCATGAGAGGATAATAGTTAGGTTTTATATTTTTTCTACACATTCACTTTTATTCTGGTAGCCGCAATATTGGAATTAGCTTTAAGAGTTGACTTTTGCTTTTGATTCATGCAACTTTTCTGATTCATGCAACTTTCGATTCCCATGTTCTTTTAATCCCTTGCTTTCAAGTTCAATTAGTTTAATTCTTGCATCTGTTTCGAGAATAGCGGCTGGAATTCGAAGAAGGAAGCAGCCGAGTAGTATTGGATTAATTCAAGTTTGATTTAATTCTTGCAATTTATTTCTCAGCTTTATTCGCATAGTTCATTATGTTTAGTTTTATTTATTTGATTGTTTTTATTTTAAGCATGAGTAGCTAATTCTTTTAATTCGGCGAGAATAATGAAACTCTAATTTAATGACCTGTGAGACCTAATTGGTTTAAATTGATTCCTATTGATTCCGATTAATTCCTAGGTTCCAAGATAATTCTGATTTTATTTAAGCCTGATCAACTTAGATTAAATTGGATTACAGTCAATTAGTTCCTTGCCAATCCGTAATTGTTGGAATTGGACTAATTAGTGATACAACTACCGTGTTCGTAGGGGGAATTAATTGGTATATTAATTATTACTAGCGTATCTAGGATAATTGACTATAAATTGGGTTCCTTCATCTTAATGCTATTAGAATATTAAATCTAGGTCTGGCGTCTCCAGCTAGGTTATATTTTAATAAGGGAAATAAGCAGGTCTGGCGTCTCCAGCTGTTTATCGACACCGTAAGTAGGAATTGGGGTACGTCCGTTGCGTTTCACGGTATCCTATAACTGGTTGGTTGATAGGGATTGATTAATTATTGCGTCGAGGATCAGAGTTGAATTAGAGTGGATTTATTTGAGCCGAATTACCTTTTTTAATTGATTTAATTCAAGAGTCTTTTATTTGATTTAATTTGCTTTTCTTAGTTAATTAATATTTTTCTCCAAGTTAAGGCGTGTGGGCATCACCAAATTTAATAGATTTAGGGAATTGAATGGTTTTATCTGCTCTCTGTGGGATCGACCCTGCTTATCAATACTAATTTATTTTGATAATTCTGCAGGAATTATTTGGTGGTATACGACGTCCACCAAATTGGCGCCGTTGCCGGGGAGCGGTGTTAATTAATCTTTTCCCTTTGTCTATTTTTCTTTTTTTTATTTTCTTTGTTTATGAGCAGATCGTCCAAGCCAAACCTCCTCTTGATAGTGAAATTGAGAAGACCGCGAAGAAGCTAAGGAAGGAGGCGAAGGCGAGGAAGCTACTGGATCTGCTGGATTCGCAGGCTGACCTTCCCGTTCGACCGGAGCAGTTGTCGAGGAAACCCGGTTCTGTCGCTGGAAGAGGTTCCGTTTGCCCAAACAGACCACGACTCAGAGACAGAATCAGACTTTGAAGAAGAAACCGACTCAATTTCGGTTGCAAGTACTGAGAGTGACATGGCTGACGATCCGAAACTGTGCGATCTCTCCAGCCACGAGCGATGACCCCCACTCCATTCAGATGCCGGCAGCTGCTACTGTATGAATAAGCTTGGTTGCTTAATGTTCTTCCTAAGTACTACGGGAAAAAAGAGAGGGAGAATCCACATAATTTTTGAGCGAATTCATCAAGATTGCAAGTCCAGAACGCCCACGGGGATTACGGAGGAGGAACACTTAGATTAGGCATTCCCCTTCACCATGACAGCAGAGGCGAACTCTTGGTTCGCGAGTCTTCCACCCATTCTATCACTACGGGGGAGATGAAAAAGCTATTCTGGACTTTTTCCCTCCCACCAAGACGAATGCGCTAAAGAAGAGATAGTGGTAAAGCAGGAGTATGATGATCGTTAAGCGCCTACTGGACCGATTAGGAGATTGGTGGATAGTTGCCCAACCACAAGTTTTCGGAGGGTGACTTGTTGCAGTACTTCTACCAGGGATGACCGTGACACTAAAATTGGTGAACTCAGCAAGTGGAGGGGGATTTTCCCAAACACGGTGAGTGAAGCCAAAGATTAATTCAACACTTGGTGGAAGCTACGAGGGATATGATGAGCCACGCATTCAAATGCTCAAGAAAGCTGCGCAAGCAAGCTCCTCAAATTTGGATGACAAGTTCGAAGAGAGATTGGGAAGGATGGAGAGAATGCTAAGCACTGTGGTGGAGAAAGTGGCGAGCGCTGGACAACCGACGGAAAAACCATGTGGAGCGTGTGGAAACTTTGGCCATACGAGCTTGCAGTGCACAGGGGGTGAGGAAGAATATCAAGCTCAAGCGAATTCTTCCCATAATTTTTACAGCTGTGACGCGCCACTGCCCCATTTGCCCAAACGGGACCAGTACGCGAACAATCATAATGCTCCATGGAGAAACCATCCCAATTTCCGATGGAGAGATCCCGAGCCGAAGCACCGCCAGCGATGCAGCAGCCACAGCAGCAAAACTACCGTCCTCCACATCAAAGGACGGGGTATCAAGCTCCACAAGCTCAGCAACATCCTCCCGAGAAGCAAGGCAAGTCGCTTGAGGAGATGATGGCGGATTTGATCGGCAACCAGCAATTTCTGCAAAATAATGTGCAACAGCTTCAACAATCCCAAGCCGAGCAAAAGGTGCAGATTGAGGGGCTAGCCCGTCAGATGTCTCAGCTTGCGACATCCGTGAACCAACTCAAGGGCTATCAAGGTAAATTACCATCACAAGTCCAATTGAATCCAATGGAGAACGTTAGCATGATTACTTTGAGGAGTGGAAAGGAGTTGAGTGAGCCCACAACCCAGAATTCAAAGGGGTGTCCGAGCAAGGATTCTGGAGTCGAATTCAGCTTGGAAAAATTCGAAAATTCTGGAGCCAAGGTGGATTCTGCAATCCAGAATGCAGAACAGTCCGGTTTGGCCAAACAGAACAGTGAGCCGACAGTTGAGCAGAAAGGAAAGGGAGCAGCAATTGAATCCAACGAAGAGGAGCAGACCAAGGTCTCTAAACCGTTGAGCTTACATGATCCCAAGGTTGCAACATCATTCCCTTTTCCAGGAAGATTGGCGAGGAAGAAGCCGGAAGAGGAACTCATCGATTTTGTGAAGATCTTCGGCAAACTTGAAGTGAATCTTCCATTCTTGCAAGCACTGAAAATTCCTCCCTTTGGGAAATTTGTGAAGGACTTCATAGCTGGAAAGTCCAAGGCAACTGGAAAGATTGTGATGGGCGAGAACGTTTCAGCTGCACTCAAGAAGGAGTTACCAGCCAAGTGCAAAGATCCTGGTATGTTTTCTCTTCCCATTTACATTGGTGATACTAGGATCGAGCATGCTATGTGTGACTTAGGAGCGTCTATCAATGTTATGCCTCTCACTGTTTATAATAGATTGTCGGGTGTAGAATTGGTAGACACTAGAGTGGTCATTCAGTTAGCTGATGGGTCATATGTTCATCCTGAGGGTCTTCTAGAGAATGTTCTTGTAAAGGTGCATGATTTTGTTTATCCTGCTGACTTTTATGTGGTGAAGATGAGTGGTATGCAATCGAAAGTCAGCTGGTGTTCTGTTAGGCCGTCCTTTCTTAAGGACCACTAGGGCACTCATTGATGTTTATAGTGGTACTATTTGTTTGGATTATCATGGAGAGAAGTTCACTTTCAATATTGATGATACCATGAAAAATCCTCTTGTTGTTAAAACTGTTTGTGCCACTAACATTACTGACCCTTCTGTCCAAGAACATCTTGAGACTAAATCTGTGCAGGACAAGTTGGAACCGACCTTGATCAAAAGAGCAACTGGTCTTGATGCTCGTGGGATGAACAATGAAGAAGTCAAAGAATCTACCAAGTCTCTTCATGCTCACTCGAAATTGGCAGATTCTGGAAATACGTTCTGTTTGCCCAAACAGGACAAAATTCTTCATGATGACCCGAAATTCACAGGTTCTGGACATACGGTTCGTTTGCCCAGACGGAAGCCACGTTATAGAACTCTGCATTTTAATGTGGAACCACCCGACTTAAAAGATAAGTGTGAGGAGGAGCTCCGTTTGGAAGCCTATAATACCAACATGGGGTATGCAGATCTAATAGCGATAGCTTATCACAAGCATCGATTCTGGAGAACATTTGAAGTCGGTGAAAAGGTTCGATTCATGCTTGGAAGGCAATGGATAGGTCCTTTTGAGATACAGTCTGTTTGGCCAGACGGACCAGTGGAGATTAAGAGTTTGGCTACGGCAAAGACGTTTGTAGTCAACTATCACAAGTTGGAGCCATATTGCGATGCATCTCATATGACAACAGTGGAAGAAATTCCATTGTCACCTCAGACGAGATTCTGATTGCATCAAAGTCGAGCCG